>NC_059468.1:41172755-41175255 GCF_905237065.1 Salmo salar
TACCCTATAGACCCTGGTCAAAAGTAGTGCACTACATAGGAAATAGGGTGCCATTTAGGGCATACTCATTGTCGGACCTCGAAAAGTGGTCTCATGTGGAGATTAGTCCATCTCGTCCCATGCCATCTGTTGGTTAGATCCAGCTTCAATCCCAAATGATAATAGCCAGCCATCTATCGTCAATGATGGAATAAGCTGCTCTGTATGCCTTTTTTACATCTGAAATTGAAGTCTCAGATAGCAATTTATTATTTAACTAATAAACGAGTGCCATAGTGAGTTACGCGATAATCCACAACAGAATGGTGACTGTTTGGTTGGTAGTTTAGTCCTGTCCATTGGGATATGTGAACCCATTTTGGTAACCATGCAAATTCTAGTTGATTCTATTTCTTCAAGAGATACCACAGTGTTGGGGTTTTAAGGTTAGGGTTAGTGGTTTTAATGCACCATACTCCTAACCCGTACGTCTGACCAGACTGTCACTGGGAGGGCCAGTAGAGTTTAGTCTTCTCCCTGTAGGGTTAGTGGTTTAATATCTCTCATTTCTGTAGCTACGGCTAGCAGGCTGGGTCACAGCCTCTCTGTAGCTACGGCTAGCAGGCTGGGTCACAGCCTCTCTGTAGCTACGGCTAGCTAGCAGGCTGGGTCACAGCCTCTCTGTAGCTACGGCTAGCAGGCTGGGACACAGCCTCTCTGTAGCTACGGCTAGCAGGCTGGGTCACACCCTCTCTGTAGCTACGGCTAGCAGGCTGGGTCACACCCTCTCTGTAGCTACGGCTAGCAGGCTGGGTCACAGCCTCTCTGTAGCTACGGCTAGCAGGCTGGGTCACAGCCTCTCTGTAGCTACGGCTAGCTAGCAGGCTGGGTCACAGCCTCTCTGTAGCTACGGCTAGCAGGCTGGGACACAGCCTCTCTGTAGCTACGGCTAGCAGGCTGGGTCACACCCTCTCTGTAGCTACGGCTAGCAGGCTGGGTCACAGCCTCTCTGTAGCTACGGCTAGCAGGCTGGGTCACACCCTCTCTGTAGCTACGGCTAGCAGGCTGGGTCACACCCTCTCTGTAGCTACGGCTAGCAGGCTGGGTCACAGCCTCTCTGTAGCTACGGCTAGCAGGCTGGGTCACACCCTCTCTGTAGCTACAGCTAGCAGGCTGGGTCACACCCTCTCTGTTGCTACGGCTAGCAGGCTGGGTCACAGCCTCTCTGTAGCTACGGCTAGCAGGCTGGGTCACACCCTCTCTGTAGCTACGGCTAGCAGGCTGGGTCACAGCCTCTCTGTAGCTACGGCTAGCAGGCTGGGTCACACCCTCTCTGTAGCTACGGCTAGCAGGCTGGGTCACACCCTCTCTGTTGCTACGGCTAGCAGGCTGGGTCACAGCCTCTCTGTAGCTACGGCTAGCAGGCTGGGTCACAGCCTCTCTCTACCTACGGCTAGCAGGCTGGGCCACAGCCTCTCTGTAGCTACGGCTAGCAGGCTGGGTCACAGCCTCTCTGTAGCTACGGCTAGCAGGCTGGGTCACACCCTCTCTGTAGCTACGGCTAGCAGGCTGGGCCACAGCCTCTCTGTAGCTACGGCTAGCAGGCTGGGTCACACCCTCTCTGTAGCTACGGCTAGCAGGCTGGGTCACACCTCTCTGTAGCTACGGCTAGCAGGCTGGGTCACAGCCCTCTCTGTAGCTACGGCTAGCAGGCTGGGTCACACCCTCTCTGTAGCTACGGCTAGCAGGCTGGGCCACTGCCTCTCTGTAGCTACGGCTAGCAGGCTGGGGCACACCCTCTCTGTAGCTACGGCTAGCAGGCTGGGTCACACCCTCTCTGTAGCTACGGCTAGCAGGCTGGGTCACAGCCTCTCTGTAGCTACGGCTAGCAGGCTGGGTCACACCCTCTCTGTAGCTACGGCTAGCAGGCTGGGACACACCCTCTCTGTAGCTACGGCTAGCAGGCTGGGTCACAGCAGGGTTAAATATAGATAGGCTATGTATAGTCCGTGAGCTTTTCCATTCGTCCGTCTGTCTGCCTCTGTGTGAGGGAGAGTGACCCTGTAGCCTGGTGGGTCTTGTGATCTGAGAGTTCTTGTGAACAATGTCATCATGCAGCTACGCTGGGCTGGACAGCATGGTAGACCAGTAGAGGAAAGTGGATATCGAGGAAACGTTAGGTCAGGAAGTGAAGGGGGACTAATATATGAATGCCATTCCTCTGTCCTGACCTGCTTGGCTATATGTCCAGTAGTAAAAAACCTAATTGGTCTTTGGTTCAAAACAATACACATTTGGTTTTACCCTTCGAGGTAAGAGTGTAAAACATCATCCTCCACTACTTCTCACTACAGCAGGGAACCATGACACACCTGTTGTGACCTCTGGCCTTTTACTGGTGCTGTCTCTGTACGGTGCTGTCTCTACGGTGCTGTCTCTGTACGGTGCTGTCTCTACGGTGCTGTCTCTGTACGGTGCTGTCTCTGCGGTGCTGTCTCTGCGGTGCTGTCTCTGTACGGTG
>NC_059468.1:41180255-41237755 GCF_905237065.1 Salmo salar
CCCCTGTTAACCAATTGGCATATTTTTTTATTTAACCTTTATCTAACTAGGATTGGAAACTTTGAAGAATGTATTTGGAGAAGTGAAGGCACGGGTTTCTCTATTACTTTCCTGCTACTCCAATCCAACCCTTTCCAATCCTACCCTCTCCAATCCAACCCTCTCTAATCCAACCCTCTCCAATCCAACCCTCTCTAATCCAACCCTCTCCAATCCAACCCTCTCCAATCCAACCCTCTCTAATCCAACCCTCTCTAATCCAACCCTCTCTAATCCAACCCTCTCCAATCCAACCCTCTCCAATCCAACCCTCTCTAATCCAACCCTCTCTAATCCAACCCTCTCTCCAATCCAACCCTCTCTAATCCAACCCTCTCCAATCCAACCCTCTCCAATCCAACCCTCTCTAATCCAACCCTCTCCAATCCAACCCTCTCCAATCCAACCCTCTCTAATCCAACCCTCTCCAATCCAACCCTCTCCAATCCAACCCTCTCTAATCCAACCCTCTCTCCAATCCAACCCTCTCCAATCCAACCCTCTCCAATCCAACCCTCTCCAATCCAACCCTCTCCAATCCAACCCTCTCCAATCAAACCCTCTCTAATCCAACCCTCTCCAATCCAACCCTCTCCAATCCAACCCCCTCCAATCCAACCCCCTCTCTAATCCAACCCTCTCTAATCCAACCCTCTCCAATCCAACCCTCTCCAATCCAACCCCCTCCAATCCAACCCCCTCTCTAATCCAACCCTCTCCAATCCAACCCTCTCCAATCCAACCCCCTCTCTAATCCTACCCTCTCTAATCCAACCCCCTCTCTAATCCAACCCTCTCTAATCCAACCCTCTCCAATCCAACCCTCTCTAATCCAACCCCCTCCAATCCAACCCTCTCTAATCTGTGAATGAATGGAGGAAGGTTTGATGCAGTAATTCTAAAGTATTCAAACAATTATGGTATCCAATCCTCGCCAACTGATACACTGGACTCCAAGTGTATTGGCCAATCAATCATTCCAATCTTAATTCCAACCCTCAGATGTCCACAGACTAACTTCTCTTTCCCGGTACCATTTTAAAATGTCCTTTTGCAATACATCTTTCTATTTTATTGCGATGTCTTACCAGGATTTTAAACCTCTTTATTTTGACAATGTCTGGTGAGATTGCCCTAAAAATAAATACTAACTAAGAGTATAATCATATTATACAAGTAATCATATATACAAGCTTGGCACACCTGTATTTGAGGAGTTTCTCCCATTCTTCTCTGCAGATCCTTTCAAGCTCTGTCAGGTTGGATGGGGAGCATCGCTGCACAGATATTTTCAGGTCTCTCCAAAGATGTTAGATCAGGTTCAAGTCCGGGCTCTGGCTGGGCCACTCAAGGACATTCAGAGACTTGTCCCGAAGCCACTCCTACGTTGTCTTGGCTGTGTGCTTAGGGTCGTTGTCCTGTTGGAAGGTGAACCTTCACCCCAGTCTGAGGTCTTGAGCGCTCTGGAGCAGGTTTTCATCAAGGATCTCTCTGTACTTTGCTCCGTTCATCTTTCCCTTGATCCTGACTAGTCTCCCAGTCCCTGCCGCCGAAAAACATCCCCACAGCATGATGCTGCCACCACCATGCTTCACCGTAGGGATGGTGCCACGTTTCCTCCAGACGTGACACTTGGCATTGAGGCCAAAGACGTCAATCTTGGTTTCATCATACCAGACCTCGTTTCTCATGGTCTGGGAGTCCTTTAGGTGCCTTTAGGCAAACTCCAAGTGGGCTGTCATGTGTCTTTTACTGAGGAGTGGCTTCCGTCTGGCCATTCTACATTAAAGGCCTGATTGGTGGAATGCAGCAGAGATGGTTGTCCTTCTGGAAGGTTCTCCCATCTCCACAGAGGAACTCTAGAGCTATGTCAGAGTGACCATCAGGTTGTTGGTCACCTCCCTGACCAAGGCTCTTCTCCCCCGATTGGTCAGTTTGGCCGGACGGCCAGCTAAAGGAAGAGTCTTGGTGGTTCCAAACTTCTTCCATTTAAGAATGATGGAGGCCACTGTGTTCTTGGGGAACTTCAATGCTGCAGAAATGTTTTTCTACCCTTCCCCAGATCTGTCCCTCGACACAATCCTGTCTCGGAGCTCTACGGACAATTCATTTAACTTCATGGCTTGGTTTTTGCTCTGACATGCACTGTCAACTGTTGGACCTTATATAGACAGGTGTGTGCCTTTCCAAATCATGTCCAGTCAATTGAATCTACCACAGGTGGACTCCAATCAAGTTCTAGAAACATCTCAAGGATGATCAATGGAAACAGGATGCACCTGAGCTCAATTTCGAGTTTCAAACCTACAAACCTGTTTTTGCTTTGTCATTATGGGGTATTGTGTGTATATTTTTATTTGATTTAATCCATTTCAGAATAAGTCTGTAAACGTAACAAAATGTTAAAAAAGTCAAGGGGTCTGAATACTTTCCGAAGGCACTGTATATGCTGGAAGTAGAAGCCTAAGTGTTGTTGTCCATTAGTTTACTCCAATTACGGTTAAGGGAAACTAATAAAGCAAAAATATAAATATTTGTACAAGTTTTTTAGGAATATTGCGACACCCCCACCTTTGCCAACTCCATAAACATTATATCCATTCAGAGAACATTCCAGAACATTCAGATCCATTATATCCATTCAGAGAACATTCCAGAACATTCAGATCCATTATATCCATTCAGAGAACATTCCAGAACATTCAGATCCATTATATCCATTCAGAGAACATTCCAGAACATTCAGATCCATTATATCCATTCAGAGAACATTCCAGAATTCTGGAACAGACTTTGTTAACCAAGTCTCAGGCGTTATCAAAATGTCCGCGTCAGTCCAAGGCCTGAACTGCGGGATTTCAGATCAGACGGAGTCTCTGTCACAAACATGCTACGATCAGTGGGTAACCCTCTATATGAAATAGCTATGGGTTGGTTTAAATGGAATAGATACAGGATTGTGGATTAATACAAGACTCAATGAGGGTTACCTGTTTGTTTGACCCCCAGCAGGCAAATCGGAACACTCTGCACCTTATTGGAACGTTTATTGATAAATTGGGATAGATAGTTAATGTTGAATGCTAATGTAATGTAGCCTTCAGTACCTGAATCACATTTCCACCCGCAGTTTTTATGTCAGTAAAGTCATACCAAGGTATAATTTCATGAATGCCGACACATCATTTGCTTGTTCGACATGGTGGGATCTTTTTTATGCGTCTGTAAAAATAATAATGCGAGAAATGACGGTGAAAATTCGTTTATGTTCAAATATTGATATAATGACCCTCATATCGAAGTAAACTTTCTGTCACGTGATGATATGTGGTGTCTGGTCCAAGGAAACCATGCAGTTTACTAGGCTACAGATGAAATAACTCACGATGAACTTCACAGGGTGGTGAAAGTGATCTTGATGCTCTTTTCCAATAAATATCGAGGGTCTTATTTTGATGATATGACGATCAATGCTTGACTGCCATAATCTCATCATGTAGACTAGCCTACCCACCTGGTATCTTCTGTTATAATCTCATCATGTAGACTAGCCTACCCACCTGGTATCAGCGGAGTCAATCACCACCTTCCGGAGACACCTGAAACCCCACCTCTTCAAGGAATACCTGGGATAGGATAAAGTAATCCTTCTAACCCCCCCCTTAAAAGATTTAGATGCACTATTGTAAAGTGGTTGTTCCACTGGATATTATAGGTGAATGCACCAATTTGTAAGTCGCTCTGGATAAGAGCGTCTGCTAAATGACTAAAATGTAAATGATGTAAATGTATCTTCTGTTATAATCTCATCATGTAGACTAGCCTACCCACCTGGTATCTTCTGTTATAATCTCATCATGTAGACTAGCCTACCCACCTGGTATCTTCTGTTATAATCTCATCATGTAGACTAGCCTACCCACCTGTCATCTTGGCTATGTTCTGTTATAATCTCATCATGTAGACTAGCCTACCCACCTGGTATCTTCTGTTATAATCTCATCATGTAGACTAGCCTACCCACCTGGTATCTTGGCTATGTTCTGTTATAATCTCATCATGTAGACTAGCCTACCCACCTGGTATCTTGGCTATGTTCTGTTATAATCTCATCATGTAGACTAGATTACCCACCTGTCATCTTGGCTATGTTCTGTTATAATCTCATCATGTAGACTAGCCTACCCACCTGGTATCTTGGCTATGTTCTGTTATAATCTCAACATGTAGACTTGCCTACCCATCCGGTTTCATTCAGTTCTATTCATTGAGAGGAGTTAAGTTCCATTTGACTCACGTTGTAATAACCAGAGGTAGAGATTAGTATTTAACCCTGCTGGTCATTTATGAACATTTGAACATCTTGGCCATGTGCTGTTATAATCTCCACCCGGCACAACCAGAAGAGGACTGGCCACCCCTCATAGCCTGGTTCCTCTCTAGGTTTCTTCCTAGGTTTTGGCCTTTCTAGGGAGTTTTTCCTAGGGAGTTTTTCCTAGCCACCGTGCTTCTACACCTGCATTGCTTGCTGTTTGGGGTTTTAGGCTGGGATTCAGTACAGCACTTTGTGATATCAGTTGATGTAAGAAGGGCTATATAGGGGCTTTATAAATACATTTGATTGATTTGATTGAATGTAGCCCTATCTGCGAGCTGTTGTCTAGAGTGAATGTACCAAGATCAGAGGAGACACATTTGCAATTTAACGCAACAGTGTTTGTGACAAAACTATCTGTAGAATTTAAAATGCGATGGAAAAACATTGAACTTTAGTTTTTTTTTATTCGGTACATAAAAATGTAAGCGGATTTGTTGTTGTTGTCGTTGTTGTGTACTACGTCATCACGCACTGATTTTTATCCTTACCAAGTCAGTTTGGTGGAAACACACCACTGGTGGGAAAATTAGCATATTTTATAATAGTAGCATGAAAATCTGTCGCCAATTGGATGGAAACCTACTGTTACTGCTACTGTCTGTGTCTCCTCTCTCTCTCTAGCTACTGTCTGTATCTCCTCTCTCTCTAGCTACTGTCTGTATCTCCTCTCTCTCTCTAGCTAATGTCTGTATCTCCTCTCTCTCTCTAGCTACTGTCTGTATCTCCTCTCTCTCTCTAGCTACTGTCTGTATCTCCTCTCTCTCTAGCTAATGTCTGTATCTCCTCTCTCTCTAGCTACTGTCTGTATCTCCTCTCTCTCTCTAGCTACTGTCTGTGTCTCCTCTCTCTCTCTAGCTACTGTCTGTATCTCCTCTCTCTCTAGCTACTGTCTGTGTCTCCTCTCTCTCTCTAGCTACTGTCTGTATCTCCTCTCTCTCTCTAGCTACTGTCTGTATCTCCTCTCTCTCTAGCTACTGTCTGTATCTCCTCTCTCTCTCTAGCTACTGTCTGTGTCTCCTCTCTCTCTCTAGCTACTGTCTGTATCTCCTCTCTCTCTCTAGCTACTGTCTGTATCTCCTCTCTCTCTAGCTACTGTCTGTATCTCCTCTCTCTCTCTAGCTACTGTCTGTATCTCCTCTCTCTCTCTAGCTACTGTCTGTATCTCCTCTCTCTCTCTAGCTACTGTCTGTATCTCCTCTCTCTCTCTAGCTACTGTCTGTATCTCCTCTCTCTCTAGCTACTGTCTGTATCTCCTCTCTCTCTCTAGCTACTGTCTGTATCTCCTCTCTCTCTCTAGCTACTGTCTGTATCTCCTCTCTCTCTCTAGCTACTGTCTGTATCTCCTCTCTCTCTCTAGCTACTGTCTGTATCTCCTCTCTCTCTAGCTACTGTCTGTATCTCCTCTCTCTCTCTAGCTACTGTCTGTATCTCCTCTCTCTCTAGCTACTGTCTGTATCTCCTCTCTCTCTAGCTACTGTCTGTATCTCCTCTCTCTCTCTAGCTACTGTCTGTATCTCCTCTCTCTCTAGCTACTGTCTGTATCTCCTCTCTCTCTAGCTACTGTCTGTATCTCCTCTCTCTCTAGCTACTGTCTGTATCTCCTCTCTCTCTCTAGCTACTGTCTGTATCTCCTCTCTCTCTCTAGCTACTGTCTGTATCTCCTCTCTCTCTAGCTAATGTCTGTATCTCCTCTCTCTCTCTAGCTACTGTCTGTATCTCCTCTCTCTCTCTCTAGCTACTGTCTGTATCTCCTCTCTCTCTAGCTACTGTCTGTATCTCCTCTCTCTCTCTAGCTACTGTCTGTATCTCCTCTCTCTCTAGCTACTGTCTGTATCTCCTCTCTCTCTCTAGCTACTGTCTGTATCTCCTCTCTCTCTCTAGCTACTGTCTGTATCTCCTCTCTCTCTCTAGCTACTGTCTGTATCTCCTCTCTAGCTACTGTCTGTATCTCCTCTCTCTCTCTAGCTACTGTCTGTATCTCCTCTCTCTCTCTAGCTACTGTCTGTATCTCCTCTCTCTCTCTAGCTACTGTCTGTATCTCCTCTCTCTCTAGCTACTGTCTGTGTCTCCTCTCTCTCTCTAGCTACTGTCTGTATCTCCTCTCTCTCTCTAGCTACTGTCTGTATCTCCTCTCTCTCTAGCTACTGTCTGTATCTCCTCTCTCTCTAGCTACTGTCTGTGTCTCCTCTCTCTCTCTAGCTACTGTCTGTATCTCCTCTCTCTCTCTAGCTACTGTCTGTATCTCCTCTCTCTAGCTACTGTCTGTACCTCCTCTCTCTAGCTACTGTCTGTATCTCCTCTCTCTCTAGCTACTGTCTGTATCTCCTCTCTCTCTAGCTACTGTCTGTATCTCCTCTCTCTCTCTAGCTACTGTCTGTATCTCCTCTCTCTCTAGCTACTGTCTGTATCTCCTCTCTCTCTAGCTACTGTCTGTATCTCCTCTCTCTAGCTACTGTCTGTATCTCCTCTCTAGCTACTGTCTACTGTACTACTCTTTCTCTCTGTTGTGAAAGTGTAATAATAACATTGTCCTTCATTCTCTCTCTCTCTCTCTGTCTGTCTGTCTGTCTGTCTGTCTGTCTGTCTGTCTGTCTGTCTGTCTGTCTGTCTGTCTGTCTGTCTGTCTGTCTGTCTGTCTGTCTGTCTGTCTGTCTGTCTGTCTGTCTGTCTGTCTGTCTGTCTGTCTGTCTGTCTGTCTGTCTGTTTGTCTGTTTCTCGGTGTCTCTCCCTCTCTCTCTCTGTCTCTCTGTAGCTTGATGACTGTGCGTTGCAGCTGTCCCATAATGGAACCTACCTGGACCTGGAGTCTTCTCTGTCTGAACAGAGGGACGAGCTGGATGGATTCCAGGAGGACATAGCAGGGTAACACTACCTGTCTGTCTGTCTGTCTGTCTGTCTGTCTGTCTGTCTGTCTGTCTGTCTGTCTGTCTGTCTGTCTGTCTGTCTGTCTGTCTGTCTGTCTGTCTGTCTGTCTGTCTGTCTGTCTGTCTGTCTGTCTGTCTGTCTGTCTGTCCATCAGTCTGATTTGTTCCTGTCTGAGTGGACTGATCCATTGTGGAGACATGGGGATGGTACAGTCCATCAGTCTGATTTGTGACTGTCTGAGTGGACTGATCCATTGTGGAGATGTGGGGATGGTACAGTCCATCAGTCTGATTTGTGACTGTCTGAGTGGACTGATCCATTGTGGAGATGTGGGGATGGTACAGTCCATCAGTCTGATTTGTGACTGTCTGAGTGGACTGATCCATTGTGGAGACATGGGGATGGTACAGTCCATCAGTTAAATCATTTGCTACTAAAATTCTATATGGTTATATTATCTTAGAACAATGGTGCAATACAAATAAAACATTTATTATTTTATAACAAATGTGCATAATAGCAAAGCTGACCAGCATATTGGTGTTGAGAACAATGCGACGGAGGCAGCAGCGGAGTTCGGAGACGAGAAAACAGCCCTTTGCCCTAATTGTCTATGAAAAATGAGGAGAGATGAAACCCAAACCTAATTATATCTATAATCAATAGCGTAACTGTTAAATATGCCTGGCTTTATAAATCATCCATATGTACCTACAGAAGTTGTCTGTTTGAATGTTTGCATAATAGCCTACTGATCACCAAGCCTCAAGCAACCACAAAATGTCGGTTAAACAATTCACAAATTTGTCTGTTTTTAAACTTAGCTATGCTGTAATGAAGGCGTCAACATTTTTCCCCCCGTTAGACCAACCTCTCTAGTATTATTTAAAATGTATTTAGTGTTGTTTACACTCTTCCAAAGTGTCAGAAAAATTATATTTATAATAATAATAACCCTCCTTTTTCCTTGATCTCCTTATTGTTGTTATTATTACTATTATTGTTGTTATTATTACTATTACTGTTGTTATTATTACTATTATTGTTGTTATTATTACTATTATTGTTGTTATTATTACTATTACTGTTGTTATTATTACTATTATTGTTGTTATTATTACTATTATTGTTGTTATTATTACTATTATTGTTGTTATTATTACTATTATTGTTGTTATTATTACTATTATTGTTGTTATTATTACTATTACTGTTGTTATTATTACTATTATTGTTGTTATTATTACTATTATTGTTGTTATTATTACTATTATTGTTGTTATTATTACTATTATTGTTGTTATTATTACTATTATTGTTGTTATTATTACTATTATTGTTGTTATTATTACTATTACTGTTGTTATTATTACTATTATTGTTGTTATTATTACTATTACTGTTGTTATTATTACTATTATTGTTGTTATTATTACTATTACTGTTGTTATTATTACTATTATTGTTGTTATTATTACTATTATTGTTGTTATTATTACTATTACTGTTGTTATTATTACTATTACTGTTGTTATTATTACTATTATTGTTGTTATTATTACTATTACTGTTGTTATTATTACTATTATTGTTGTTATTATTACTATTATTGTTGTTATTATTACTATTACTGTTGTTATTATTACTATTATTGTTGTTATTATTACTATTATTGTTGTTATTATTACTATTATTGTTGTTATTATTACTATTATTGTTGTTATTATTACTATTATTGTTGTTATTATTACTATTATTGTTGTTATTATTACTATTATTGTTGTTATTATTACTATTATTGTTGTTATTATTACTATTATTGTTGTTATTATTACTATTATTGTTGTTATTATTACTATTATTGTTGTTATTATTACTATTATTGTTGTTATTATTACTATTACTGTTGTTATTATTACTATTATTGTTGTTATTATTACTATTACTGTTGTTATTATTACTATTATTGTTGTTATTATTACTATTATTGTTGTTATTATTACTATTATTGTTGTTATTATTACTATTACTGTTGTTATTATTACTATTACTGTTGTTATTATGATCATAATTATAATAATAGCTAATGTCATTATCATTAGTGGTCTTCGTATAGCAGCCTTGTATAACCACCTGGAAGCTGTGGGCCTAAGAGCGCATCCTGTTTAGTCTCACTAAGGCCTATATTTCCATACTTACAGTGCATTCAGAAAGTATTCAGACCCCTTGACTTTTTCTACGTTCTGTTACGTCACAGCCTTATTCTAAAATGGATTAAAAAATAAAAAAATCCTTCGCAATCGACACACAATAACACATAATGACAAAGCGAAAACTGTTTTTTCGAATTTTTTGCAAATATATATATAAACAAAAACCCTATATTTACATAAGTATTCAGATCGTTTGCTATGAGACTCGAACTTGAGCTCAGGTGCATCCTGTTTCCATTGATCATCCTTGAGATGTTTCAACAACTTGATTGGAGTCCATCTGTGGTAAATTCAATTGATTGGACATGATTTAGAAAGGCACACACCTGTCTATATAAGGTCCCACAGTTGACAGTGCATGTCAGAGCAAAAACCAAGCCATGAGGTCGAAGGAATTGTCCGTAGAGCTCCGAAACAGGATTGTGTCGAGGCACATATCTGAGGAAGGGTATTAAAACATTTCTGCAGCATTGAAGGTCCCCAAGAACACAGTGGCCTCCATCATTCTTCAATGGAAGAAGTTTGGAACCACCAAGACTCTTCCTAGAGCTGGCCACCCGGCCAAACTGAGCAATCAGGGGAGAAGGGCCTTGGTCAGGGAGGTGACCAAGAACCCAATGGTCACTCTGACAGAGCTCTAGAGTTCCTCTGTGGAGATGGGAGAACCTTCCAGAAGGACAACCATCTCTGTAGCACTCCACCAATCAGGCCTTTATGGTAGAGTGGCCAGACGGAAGCCACTCCTCAGTAAAAGGCACATGACACATGACAGTTTGCCAAAAGGCACCTGAAGGACTCAGACCATGAGAAACAAGATTCTCTGGTCTGATGAAACCAAGATTAAACTCTTTGGCCTGAATGCCAAGCGTCACGTCTACGGTGAAGCATGGTGGTGGCAGCATCATGCTGTGAGGATGTTTTTCAGCAGCAGGAACTGGGAGACTAGTCAGGATCTAGGCGAAGATGAACGGAGAAAAGTACAGGGATCCTTGATGAAAACCTGCTCCAGAGCGCTCAGGACCTCAGACTGGGGCGAAGGTTCACCTTCCAAAAGGACAACGACCCTAAGCACACAGCCAAGACAACGCAGGAGTGGCTTCGGGACAAGTCTCTGAATGTCCTTGAGTAGCCCAACCAGAGCCCGGACTTGAACCCAATCGAACATCTCTGGCGAGACCTGAAAATAGCGACGCTCCCCATCCAACCTGACAGAGCTTGAGAGGATCTGCAGAGAAGAATGGGAGAAACTCCCCAAATACAGGTATGCCAAGCTTGTAGAGTCATATCCAAGAAAACTCGAGACTGTAAACGCTGCCAAAAGTGCTTCAAAAAAGTACTGAGTAAAGGGTCTGAATATTTTTTATTTTTTATAAATTAGCAAAAAATTCTGAATCTCATTTTGCTCATTATGGGGTGTTATGTAAATATGGTTGTTACGTAACAAAATGTGGGGAAACTCAAGCGGCTCTGAACACCTTCCGAAGGGGCTTGTGTATCAATCAATCATTTATTCATTCATGTTATAGGAGTCATTCATGATTTGAAATGCAATCAAACATTTTTTGTTTTAAAATAAAATAACAAATATACCATTGAATAATTAGCGTAAATAATAAATTGACCTAAAATATCCCATTTCAGAAATTGCATTCATGAATGAATGCAACTGTTTTTTAGTAGTTATTGTAATAAAGGCTTTAGATTTTTTTATTTATTACAGACTCTCTGGTATGCTAAGAATTTATTTAGTGTTGTTTACATTGTCCCAAAACGTATATTGTACCTGTTTGGCACACATAATACGCACGCAGCGCTTGCTCCTTTCCTCATTTATCTTGATCTCCAGTATTTTCCACAACTGGTCAAATTATTCCACACATCTGACTTCCCCTTTACCTCCTGAGCAACCAGTAAACATTCCCCAATTTCGAGTTTATTTGTCACGTCCTCTGCATCCATTTTGCTGTTAGATGTGTTCAGAGTTTGTTATAACCAATTTAGTTTTTCAGTCTCTCGGTCCCAGATTTGATGCACATGTACTGACCTCATCTTCTGGATGATAGCCGTGTGAACAGGCAGTGGCTCGGTTGGCTGTTGTCCTTGATGATCTTTTTGACCAGGGAGTGTACCCCCGTTGATGTGTTGGGCAGACCGCAATACTGCCTGGAGAGCCCTGCGGTTGCGGACTGGGCCGTTGCCCTACAGCCCGACAGGATGCTCTCAATGATGCATCTGTAAAAGTTTGTCAGGGTTTTAGGTGACAAGCCAAATTTATTCAGCCTCCTGAGGTTGAAGAGATGCTGTTGCGCCTTCTTCACGACACTGTCTGTGTGGGTGAACCATTTCAGATTGTCAGTGAGGTGTACGCCGAGGAACTTGAAGCTTTCACCTTTTCCACTGCTGTCCCGTCGATGTGGATGGGGGGGTGCTCCCTCTGCTGTCTCCTGAAGTCCATGATCAGCTCCTTCGTTTTGTTTATGTTGAGGGATAGCTTATTTCCCTGACACCACTCCACCAGGGCCCTCACCTCTCTTTAGGCTGTCTTGTCGTTGTTGGTAATCAGGCCTACCACCGTTGAGTCGTTTGCAAACTTGATGATTGAGTTGGAGAAGGTGCGTGGCCACCCAGTCATGGGTCAACAGGGAGTACAGGAGTGGGCTGAGCACGCACCCTTGTTGTGCTCCTTTGTTGAGAATCAGCGAACTGAAGGTGTTGTTTCCTACCTTCACCAGCTGGGGGTGGCCCAGGACCCAGTTGCTCAGGGCGGGGTTCAGACCCAGGGTCCTTAGCTTAGTGATGAGCTTTGAGGGCACTATGGTGTTGAACACTGAGCTGTAGTCAATGAACAGCATTCTCACATAGGTGTTCCTCTTGTCCAGATGGGAAAGGGCAGTGTGCAGTGCGATGGCGATTGCGTCATTTGTGGATCTATTGCAGCGGTATGCAAATTGTAGTAAGTCTAGGGTGTCGGGCAGAGGTGATGTCATCCTTAACTAAAAAAAGGAAAGTAAAAGATAAATGCATTTCCAGTGTTTATATTATCAGCTATCAGTGTTTTAGATAAAGACATTTCCAGTGTTTATATTATCAGATATCAGTGTTTTAGATAAAGACATTTCCAGTGTTTATATTATCAGATATCAGTGTTTTAGATAAAGACATTTCCAGTGTTTATATTATCACATATCAGTGTTTTAGATAAAGACATTTCCAGTGTTTATATTATCAGATATCAGTGTTTTAGATAAAGACATTTCCAGTGTTTATATTATCAGATATCAGTGTTTTAGATAAAGACATTTCCAGTGTTTATATTATCAGCTACCAGTGTTCTGCATGCAAAGTCTCAATTGGGTGTTTGTCCCAGTTTTTTGAATTATTGGTTGGTGAATGGACCCCAGACTTCACAACCATAGAGAGCAATGGGTTCTATAACTGATTGGGATGTCGAGTTTTATGTTCCCTTGGATGGCAAACAAGGCTCTTCTTGCCTTGTCTCTTAGATCATTCACAGCCTTGTGGAAGTTACCTGTGATCTCTCTCTCTCTCTCTCTCTCTCTCTCTCTCTCTCTCTCTCTCCCTGTCGTTCTGTGTTACTAACTTGATCTTTTTAGTGGGTGTGCGATAGTGTTTGTGGGTTTGTGTGTATGTATGGATTAGCCAAATGTCAAACATTGTGTGAACAATGGGTGAAGAAGTTACCCTATTCCTCTCATGATGATGAAAACAAGGTCAGAGGACAAAGGTCTCTCCACAATAGAGACAGAGAGATGGGTTCTCTCTCTCTCTCTCTCTCTCTCTCTCTCTCAATTTTCTGATTTTCTGCTTCTTGAAAAGTTGGAGGAATCACAGCTTGCTGGATTTAACATTTTCTGGGAAGGATGAGTTCACGGAAAGTATGAACCGTTTGGAAACGGACCTGTCCTCCCTTATTCCATGGTGGAGTGGAGAGAAACTCTGGTCCTCTCTCTGTCTCTGTCTCTCTCTCTCTCTCTCTGTCTCTGTCTCTCTGTCTCTGTCTCTGTCTCTCTGTCTCTCTCTCTGTCTCTCTCTGTCTCTGTCTCTCTCTCTCTCTCTGTCTCTGTCTCTCTCTCTCTGTCTCTCTCTCTGTCTCTCTCTCTGTCTCTGTCTCTGTCTCTCTCTCTCTGTCTCTTCTCTGTCTCTCTCTCTCTCTCTCTCTTTCTCTGTCTCTCTCTCTCTCTCTCTCTCTCTCTCTCTCTCTCTCTCTCTCTCTCTCTCTCTCTCTCTCTCTCGCTGTCTCTCTCTCTCTCTCTCTCTCTGTCTCTATGATGATATTCCATTGAAGAGATACATTTTAATGGTGGAAGATATGTTTTCTTGCCCTAAATGAAGAAATGACATGGAGATGTCATGGCAACGGAAGCATTAACAACCTCAGGACACAAGGACCATGTTGTCATGACAATCGGTTGACTGACAGAGCTGTGATTGTAATGACAAATCATGCAGTCAATAAGACAAGGACTCGCCGAGGACTCCAGTGTGTGTGTGTGTGTGTGTGTGTGTGTGTGTGTTCGGTGAGAGCTTGAGGACTACGTTTGAGTAAGGTGATGGACAGGTGAATGGAGTCAGGTGTGTGTGTGTGTTTGGATGTTTGTGTAAGTTGACTCTCATGTTACCAATGATGGACAGGTGAATGGAGTCAGGTGTGTGTGTGTGTGTGTGTGTGTGTGTGTGTGTGTGTGTGTGTGTGTGTGTGTGTGTGTGTGTGTGTGTGTGTTTGGATGTTTGTGTAAGTTGACCCCATGTTACCAATGATGGACAGGTGAATGGAGTCAGGTGTGTGTTTTGAAGCAGGGGGGGGGGATCTTGAGAAACCGGTTAGCTTTAGAAGAGTGAGCCAACCCACTGTCAAACACAACTCACCTCGACCATGAAGAGGTGTCCAAGATGGCCTGCAGTTGGTTGAGTCGCCACGTTCCTGGAAACAAGCAAAAACATTCTGAGGAGTTAAACATTCAATCATTTTCTCTCCTCCTTTTTCTTGTCTCCTTTCCTCCTCCTGTGGGTTGTGTGTGTTGTCCACTGTGTGTTGTCCATAGTGTGTTGTCCACTGTGTGTGTTGTCCATAGTGTGTTGTCCATAGTGTGTTGTCCATAGTGTGTTGTCCATAGTGTGTTGTCCATAGTGTGTTGTCCACTGTGTGTTGTCCATAGTGTGTTGTCCACTGTGTGTGTTGTCCACTGTGTGTGTTGTCCATAGTGTGTTGTCCATAGTGTGTGTTGTCCACTGTGTGTTGTCCATAGTGTGTTGTCCACTGTGTGTGTTGTCCATAGTGTGTTGTCCATAGTGTGTTGTCCATAGTGTGTTGTCCATAGTGTGTTGTCCATAGTGTGTTGTCCATAGTGTGTGTTGTCCATAGTGTGTTGTCCATAGTGTGTTGTCCATAGTGTGTTGTCCATAGTGTGTGTTGTCCATAGTGTGTTGTCCACTGTGTGTGTTGTCCATAGTGTGTTGTCCATAGTGTGTTGTCCATAGTGTGTTGTCCATAGTGTGTGTTGTCCATAGTGTGTTGTCCATAGTGTGTTGTCCATAGTGTGTTGTCCACTGTGTGTGTTGTCCATAGTGTGTTGTCCATAGTGTGTTGTCCATAGTGTGTTGTCCATAGTGTGTGTTGTCCATAGTGTGTTGTCCATAGTGTGTTGTCCATAGTGTGTTGTCCACTGTGTGTTGTCCATAGTGTGTTGTCCACTGTGTGTGTTGTCCATAGTGTGTTGTCCATAGTGTGTTGTCCATAGTGTGTGTTGTCCATAGTGTGTTGTCCACTGTGTGTTGTCCATAGTGTGTTGTCCATAGTGTGTTGTCCATAGTGTGTTGTCCATAGTGTGTTGTCCACTGTGGGTGTTGTCCATAGTGTGTTGTCCATAGTGTGTGTTGTCCACTGTGTGTTGTCCATAGTGTGTTGTCCACTGTGTGTGTTGTCCATAGTGTGTTGTCCATAGTGTGTTGTCCATAGTGTGTGTTGTCCATAGTGTGTTGTCCATAGTGTGTGTTGTCCATAGTGTGTTGTCCACTGTGGGTGTTGTCCATAGTGTGTTGTCCATAGTGTGTTGTCCATAGTGTGTTGTCCATAGTGTGTTGTCCATAGTGTGTGTTGTCCACTGTGTGTGTTGTCCATAGTGTGTTGTCCATAGTGTGTTGTCCATAGTGTGTGTTGTCCATAGTGTGTTGTCCATAGTGTGTGTTGTCCATAGTGTGTTGTCCATAGTGTGTTGTCCATAGTGTGTGTTGTCCATAGTGTGTTGTCCATAGTGTGTTGTCCATAGTGTGTGTTGTCCATAGTGTGTTGTCCATAGTGTGTGTTGTCCATAGTGTGTGTTGTCCATAGTGTGTTGTCCATAGTGTGTTGTCCATAGTGTGTTGTCCATAGTGTGTGTTGTCCATAGTGTGTGTTGTCCATAGTGTGTTGTCCATAGTGTGTTGTCCATAGTGTGTGTTGTCCATAGTGTGTTGTCCATAGTGTGTGTTGTCCATAGTGTGTTGTCCATAGTGTGTTGTCCATAGTGTGTGTTGTCCATAGTGTGTTGTCCATAGTGTGTGTTGTCCATAGTGTGTGTTGTCCATAGTGTGTTGTCCATAGTGTGTTGTCCATAGTGTGTTGTCCACTGTGTGTGTTGTCCATAGTGTGTTGTCCATAGTGTGTTGTCCATAGTGTGTTGTCCATAGTGTGTTGTCCATAGTGTGTTGTCCACTGTGTGTGTTGTCCATAGTGTGTTGTCCACTGTGTGTGTTGTCCACTGTGGGTGTTGTCCATAGTGGGTGTTGTCCATAGTGTGTTGTCCATAGTGTGTTGTCCACTGTGTGTGTTGTCCACTGTGTGTGTTGTCCATAGTGTGTTGTCCATAGTGTGTTGTCCACTGTGTGTTGTCCATAGTGTGTGTTGTCCATCATGTTGTCCATAGTGTGTTGTCCATAGTGTGTTGTCCATAGTGTGTTGTCCATAGTGTGTTGTCCATAGTGTGTTGTCCATAGTGTGTTGTCCATAGTGTGTTGTCCATAGTGTGTGTTGTCCATAGTGTGTGTTGTCCACTGTGTGTGTTGTCCATAGTGTGTTGTCCATAGTGTGTTGTCCATAGTGTGTGTTGTCCATAGTGTGTGTTGTCCATAGTGGGTGTTGTCCATAGTGTGTTGTCCACTGTGTGTGTTGTCCACTGTGGGTGTTGTCCATAGTGGGTGTTGTCCATAGTGTGTTGTCCATAGTGTGTTGTCCATAGTGTGTTGTCCATAGTGTGTTGTCCATAGTGTGTTGTCCATAGTGTGTTGTCCATAGTGTGTTGTCCATAGTGTGTGTTGTCCATAGTGTGTTGTCCATAGTGTGTTGTCCACTGTGTGTTGTCCACTGTGTGTTGTCCATAGTGTGTTGTCCATAGTGTGTTGTCCATAGTGTGTTGTCCACTGTGTGTTGTCCATAGTGTGTTGTCCACTGTGTGTTGTCCACTGTGTGTGTTGTCCATAGTGTGTTGTCCATAGTGTGTTGTCCATAGTGTGTTGTCCATAGTGTGTTGTCCATAGTGTGTTGTCCATAGTGTGTTGTCCACTGTGTGTTGTCCACTGTGTGTGTTGTCCATAGTGTGTTGTCCATAGTGTGTTGTCCATAGTGTGTTGTCCACTGTGTGTGTTGTCCATAGTGTGTGTTGTCAATGTGTGTGTTGTCCATAGTGTGTGTTGTCCATAGTGCACTATATAGGGAATAGGGTGCCATTAGGGACCAGTGGTGGGAAAAGTACCCAATTGTCCTACTTGAGTTAAAGTATAGAAACCTTACTAGAAAGTTACTCAAGTAAAAGTGAAAGTCACCCAGTAAAATACTACTTGAGTAAAAGTATAAAAGTATTTGGTTTAAAATATACTTAAGTATCAAAAGTAAAAGTATAAACCATTTCAAATGTCTTATATTAAGCAAACCACACAGCACCATTTTCATTTAGATTGATAGCCAGGGGCTAAGATAGCCAGGGGCTAAGATGCACACCCAGTTATGTGTGCATAGACACAATTTACAAATGAAGCACTTGTGTTTAGTGAGTCCTTAGTGAGTCTGCTGTCTCTTTCCTGGGTTGAGATCTGTTTCAGTATAAGGATTTTTCTCCTGGTCTACTGCTGCAAGACACTGTTTTACACGTTTCCTCTCTCTGTCTCTCTCTGTCTCTCTCTCTCTGTCTCTCTCTCTCTGTCTCTCTCTCTCTCTGTCTCTCTCTCTGTCTCTCTCTGTCTCTCTCTGTCTCTCTCTCTCTCTCTCTCTCTCTGTCTCTCTCTCTGTCTTTCTCTGTCTCTCTGTCTCTCTCTCTCTCTCTCTGTCTCTCTCTCTCTGTCTCTCTCTCTCGTCTCTCTCTCTGTCTCTCTCTGTCTCTCTCTCTCTCTCTCTCTCTCTCTCTCTCTCTGTCTCTCTCTCTGTCTCTCTCTCTCTGTCTCTCTGTCTCTCTCTCTCTCTGTCTCTCTCTCTCTCTCTCTCTCTCTCTGTCTCTCTCTCTCTCTCTGTCTCTCTCTCTCTCTCTGTCTCTCTCTCTCTCTCTCTCTCTCTCTCTGTCTCTCTGTCTCTCTCTCTCTCTCTGTCTCTCTCTCTCTCTCTCTGTCTCTCTCTCTCTCTCTCTCTCTCTCTCTCTCTCTCTGTCTCTCTGTCTCTCTCTCTCTCTCTCTCTGTCTCTCTCTCTGTCTCTCTCTGTCTCTCTCTCTCTCTCTCTCTCTGTCTCTCTCTCTCTGTCTCTCTCTCTGTCTCTCTGTCTCTCTCTCTCTCTCTGTCTCTCTCTGTCTCTGTCTCTCTCTCTCTCTCTCTCTCTCTCTCTGTCTCTCTCTCTCTCTCTCCAGGACCAGAGGGAAGAAGCATAGTGTTGTCTTGCGGACCCAGCTGACTGTTCGAGTACACGCTTGTATCGGTAAGTACATGTTTACATACGTGTTTAATCATGTCACCGCTGGGACACACCGAACAGGAAACATGTTCCCTAAGGAACCTACAGTACATGACCCTATTTCCATTCCTGTTCATGTGTTTTACATGCCTGTTCAGGTTTTCCATGCGTTTTTATAGTTACATCTGTGTTTGGGGGAATCTGAGACCTCCCAGTAGAGAAATAGAGCCACTGGTTTTACTGGGTTCAGAACAGTCCCAGCTTGACTTTTACCTGTGTGATGCGATGGACAGGTGTGTAGTTATGGGTCATTGTTTGTTTATGTGTATGGTTGTATGTAATGGGAGTGGATAGTTCAGTAGAGGGTTTTAGAGAGAGAGAGAGAGAGAGAGAGAGAGAGAGAGAGAGAGAGAGAGAGAGAGAGAGAGAGAGAGAGAGAGAGAGAGAGAGATTCCTTCTTCTCCATCTATCTGTCCATCTCTCTCACTCTCTCTTTCTCTCTCTCTCACACTCTCTCTCTTAATTCAATTCCATTTCAATTCAAGGGGCTTTATTGTCATGGGAAACATATGTTAACATTGCCAAAGCAAGTGAAGTAGATAATATACAAAAGTGAAATAAACAATACAAATTAACAGTAAACATTACACTCACAGAAGTTCCAAAATAATAAAGACATTACAAATGTCTCTCTGTCTCTCTCTCTCTCTCTCTCTCTCTCTCTCTCTCTCTCTCTCTCTCTCTCTCTCTCTCTCTCTCTCTCTCTCTCTCTCTGTCTCTCTCTCTCTCTCTCTCTCTCTCTCTCTCTCTCTCTCTCTCTCTCTCTCTCTCTCTCTCTCTTTCTCTCTTTCGCCCTGCATGGTCAACATTCTCAATGCCAGTGATAGTTGTGCTATATCTGGACTCCAGAATAGCTGCGACTGGATTGGTTGCCAGGGTCAGAGGTTTGAGTGGTGGGGGGAGGAGGGCTTGGGTGTAACTGAACTTGGCCCGTAGCCACCCGTCATCTCATCGCTTTCTGCCCGGCCACTAGGAAAACCAACACCAAGCCTGACATAACTGGGTGTGCGTATGCGTCTGTGTTTTTCTGTGTGTGCACCCACGGGTGCGCTCGGGTTCACGCTGATGAAACGGCCACTTTCTCTCTACTTCAGAGGTCAGTCTGGTTAATTTGCAACAGTCAGGACTAGTAAAGCTCTGAGGGTGTTAATTACAGTGGTCGTGAGTTCATTTCAACGTGTAAACCGTTCATGTCATTGTAAACTCCGCAGAACAAAGTCACTAGGCGTTTTTGGTAACTTTCTACTCTTCTATTTTCTGAGATTCGTTTTTTTTGTTTTTTAGTCGACACATAGCGGAAAAATACTTTACAGACAAAATACTTTAGAATGTACATATATTTTAAAAACGTGAACATGTAGTGTGTGCATCTATTCAGTTACACCAGTATATACACACAACCAGTACACACACCCAGTACACACAACCAGTATATACACACAACCAGTACACACAACCAGTATATACACACAACCAGTACACACAACCAGTACACACAACCAGTAAATACACACAACCAGTACACACAACCAGTATATACACACAACCAGTACACACAACCAGTACACACAACCAGTACATACAACCAGTATATACACACAACCGTACATACAACCAGTATATACACACAACCAGTATATACACACAACCAGTACACACAACCAGTATATACACACAACCAGTACACACAACCAGTACACACAACCAGTACACACAACCAGTACATACAACCAGTATATACACACAACCAGTACATACAACCAGTATATACACACAACCAGTACATACAACCAGTATATACACACAACCAGTACATACAACCAGTATATACACACAACCAGTACATACAACCAGTACATACAACCAGTATATACACACAACCAGTACACACAACCAGTACACACAACCAGTACACACAACCAGTACACACAACCAGTATATACACACAACCAGTACATACAACCAGTACATACAACCAGTATATACACACAACCAGTACATACAACCAGTACATACAACCAGTATATACACACAACCAGTACATACAACCAGTACATACAACCAGTATATACACACAACCAGTACACACAACCAGTATATACACACAACCAGTACATACAACCAGTACATACAACCAGTATATACACACAACCAGTAAATACACACAACCAGTACACACAACCAGTATATACACACAACCAGTACACACAACCAGTACACACAACCAGTACACACAACCAGTACATACAACCAGTATATACACACAACCAGTACATACAACCAGTACATACAACCAGTACATACAACCAGTACATACAACCAGTATATACAACCAGTATATACAACCAGTATATACACACAACCAGTACATACAACCAGTACATACAACCAGTATATACAACCAGTAGGTGACATGGGGAGGAGGCGTTCTTCTGCGAGGTGTTGTTTTATTAGTTTTTGAAACCAGGTTTTCTGTTCACTAGTGTTATATATATATATAGCCTTATAGACAGAATGGAGTTCCATGCACACATGGTTCTGTATAATACTTTATGATTCCTTGAATTTGTTCTGGATCTGGGGACTGTTAAAAGACCTCTGTTGGCATGTCTGGTGGGGTAAGTCTGTGTGTAAGTTGACTATGTAGAATTTCCAACACATTAACGTTTCTTATAAAAGAGAGACTGGCAGTAGTAGTATTAATATCAGCCTTCTGATTACAACGAAGAGCAAAACGTGCCGCTCTGTTCTGGGCCAGCTGCAGCTTAACGAGGTCTTTCCTTGCAGCACCATACCACACGACTGGACGATAATCAAGATAAGACACAACTAGACAGGACTTGCTTTATGGAGTGTGGCGTCCAAAGAAAACCCAGAGCATCTCTTTATTACGGACAGACCTCTCCCCATCTTTACAACCATTGAATCTCTATGGTTTTGACCATGACAGTTTAAAATCTAAGGTAGTCTCCTCGACTTGTTCAACAGCCCCACCATTCATTACCAGATTCAGCTGAGGTCTAGAACTGAGGGATAGATCAGAGAGGAGTAAAATACAAGACTGTAAACTGACTCTTTAGAAATTAGACAGATGCTAAACACTTACACAGATTGGAACACTGGTGTGGTGATTCTAGTGGGGATTCTAGAGGTGATTCTAGAGGTGATTCTAGTGGTGATTCTAGTGGGGATTCTAGAGGTGATTCTAGAGGTGATTCTAGTGGTGATTCTAGTGGGGATTCTAGAGGTGATTCTAGTGGTGATTCTAGAGGTGATTCTAGTGGTGATTCTAGTGGTGATTCTAGAGGTGATTCTAGAGGTGATTCTAGTGGTGATTCTATAGGTGATTCTAGAGGTGATTCTAGAGGTGATTCTAGTGGGGATTCTAGTGGGGATTCTAGAGGTGATTCTAGAGGTGATTCTAGAGGTGATTCTAGTGGTGATTCTAGAGGTGATTCTAGAGGTGATTCTAGTGGGGATTCTAGAGGTGATTCTAGTGGTGATTCTAGTGGGGATTCTAGAGGTGATTCTAGTGGTGATTCTAGAGGTGATTCTAGTGGTGATTCTAGAGGTGATTCTAGTGGTGATTCTAGTGGTGATTCTAGAGGTGATTCTAGAGGTGATTCTAGTGGTGATTCTAGAGGTGATTCTAGTGGGGATTCTAGAGTTGATTCTAGAGGTGATTCTAGAGGTGATTCTAGTGGTGATTCTAGAGGTGATTCTAGTGGGGATTCTAGAGGTGATTCTAGAGGTGATTCTAGAGGTGATTCTAGTGGTGATTCTAGAGGTGATTCTAGAGGTGATTCTAGAGGTGATTCTAGTGGTGATTCTAGAGGTGATTCTAGTGGTGATCCTAGAGGTGATCCTAGTGGTGATTCTAGAGGTGATTCTAGTGGTGATTCTAGAGGTGATTCTAGTGGTGATCCTAGAGGTGATCCTAGTGGTGATTCTAGAGGTGATTCTAGTGGTGATTCTAGAGGTGATTCTAGAGGTGATTCTAGAGGGGATTCTAGAGGTGATTCTAGTGGTGATTCTAGTGGTGATTCTTGTGGTGATTCTAGAGGTGATTCTAGTGGTGATCCTAGAGGTGATCCTAGTGGTGATCCTAGAGGTGATCCTAGTGGTGATTCTAGTGGTGATTCTAGAGGTGATTCTAGAGGTGATTCTAGTGGTGATTCTAGTGGTGATTCTAGAGGTGATTCTAGTGGTGATTCTAGAGGTGATTCTAGAGGTGATTCTAGTGGTGATCCTAGAGGTGATCCTAGAGGTGATCCTAGAGGTGATCCTAGTGGTGATCCTAGAGGTGATTCTAGAGGGGATTCTAGAGGTGATTCTAGTGGTGATTCTAGAGGTGATTCTAGTGGTGATTCTAGAGGTGATTCTAGAGGTGATTCTAGAGGTGATTCTAGTGATGATTCTAGAGGTGATTCTAGTGGTGATCCTAGAGGTTATCCTAGTGGTGATCCTAGAGGTGATTCTAGAGGTGATTCTAGAGGTGATTCTAGTGGTGATTCTAGAGGTGATTCTAGTGGTGATTCTAGAGGTGATTCTAGAGGTGATTCTAGTGATGATTCTAGAGGTGATTCTAGTGGTGATTCTAGAGCGCTGGTTATAATTCCAATGGTATTAACAGATTCTACGTCTATTTAATCAGATTGAGAGGAATAAGGCTGTAATCCCAAATGCCAACATATTCCCTATATAGTGCACTACTTTCACCCAGAGCCCTATGGGCCCTGTCAAAGGGAAGTAGGCGCCTTGTCCGAGCCAGAAGGGCCCTAATCTAAAGTAGTGCGCTATAGAGTACATGAGATACACGGTGCCATTTGGGACGCAAAGTAAGTCTGTCGGGTAAAAGGTATAGAAATCTCATCCCTCTTTCTGTTTAATTACTCCTTTCATTCCTTTCAGACTGTCCTCTCATCCTCCTACTAAAGCTGTCTTTAATCTTTTCCCAAACCGCAACCTGGAAATCCGATGAATTGTCGACATATTGACCCCCCCCCCCTTGGCGTGACACCCCCCTTCCCTTCTTGATCCAATCATAACGTAGCCTACGGGTGATTGATATATATATAAAGGCCCAGATGGTTTAGTTGGTCAACATTTGCACAACACATCAGTGAATTTTAGTTTCTACCACAGCAGACGGATGAGTAAGATACACGGTAAGTATCAACCATCTTACCACAGTGTACCACGAGGGCGACTGACACATAGAGGGGTCATTTAAAGTAATCACCTCCTGCTTGGAGAATGACGTGTATTTGGGATCAAATGATTATTTTGTCCAACATTTCCACAACATGGTTGTCAAAGAAGTTGATTACACAAACTCAACGTAGACACAACGTAGACAAAGTCTGATCACTTCCTTGTTCACCAGGATATTATTTTTAATCAGCTGTGATGGTCACTTAAATCCGATTGGCTAGGAACAGGGGATCAGCGTTGGTTAGGTCAAGGGTTAAAGGTGAAAGGTTAAAGAGTTGTATAGGCTTAACATAAAGATGATCCCTTTATATGTATAGGGCCAGTAAGGTCAAAGGTCATGGAGATATATAGGATTCATGACCCCAGAAACAACACTTACTCATAGAGCAGGTTAGCATTTTTTTTGCCATGAATCTTGTTATTGAGGCAGCCACAAAGTCATAAAATCTTATTTTAAACCTAACCTGAACCCTAACCTTAACCACACTGCTAACCCTAATGCGATGGTTAGTCCCGTGTGGCTCAGTTGGTAGAGCATGGTGTTTGCAACGCAAGGGTCGTGGGTTCGATTCCCACGGGGGACCAGTACAGGGGGAAAAAAATTATGAAATCTATGCATTCACTACTGTAAGATGCACTGGATAAGAGTGTATCCAGTGCAACTATTTTTTTTAATATAAATTATAACCAAAAATTTGTATTTTTACAATATGGCCAATTTTGACTTTGTAGCTGGAAAATCTAAGGGAAAATCGCTCAGTTCTGCTTCCAGGACAAGACTCATGACAATAAACTTCAACCTGCACTCCTGGAGCCTTGTAGAGCAGCCTGGTCTCCAAGACTAGACGTAACATAGTAAAAGTACATCCGAAAATACTCAAATTAGTATGATAAGTCGAGTTTGATATGGTTACAGAAGACAGAAAGACAGAAGGTTACTTAAGGATACACAGGTTACACAGGTTGAGGTTACACAAGGCTGCTGGGCCAGATGGATTACCAGGAGGTGTATTCTGAGCATGCTCTGACCAACTGGCAAATGTCTTCACTGACATTTTCAACCTCTCCCTGTCTGAGTCTGTAATACCAACATGTTTTAAGCAGACCACCATAGTCCCCTGTGCCCAAGAACACGAAGGTAACCTGCCTAAATGACTACCAGAAACCCTAGACCCACTCCAATTTGCATACCGCCCCAACAGATCCACAGATGATGCAATCTTTATTGCACTCCACACTGCCCTTTCCCACCTGGACAAAAGGAACACCTATGTGAGAATGCTGTTCATTGACTACAGCTCAGCGTTCAACACCATAGTGCCCCCAAAGCTCCTCTATAAGCTAAGGACCCTGGACTAAACACCTCCCTCTGCAACTGGAACCTGGACTTCCTGACGGGCCGCCCCCAGGTGGTGAGGGTAGGTAACAACACATCCACCACGCTGTTCGTTAACACGGGGGCCCCTCAAGGGTGCGTGCTCAGTCCCCACCTGTACTCCCTGTTCACTCATGACTGCACGGCCAACACCATCATTAAGTTTGTTGACGACACAACATTGGTAGGCCTGATCACCGACAACGATGAGACAGTCTATAGGGAGGAGGTCAGAGACCTGACCGTGTCGTGCCAGGACAACAACCTCTCCCTCAACGTGATCAAGACAAAGGAGATGATCGTGGACTACAGGAAAAGGAGGACCGACCACGCCCCCATTCTCACCGACAGGGCTGAAGTGGAGCAGGTTGAGAGCTTCAAGTTCCTTGGTGTCCACATCACCAACAAACTAACATGGTCCAAGCACACCAAGACAGTTGTGAAGAGGGCACGACAAAACCTATTCCCCCTCAGGAGACTGAAAAGATTTGGCATGGGTCCTCAGATCCTCAAAAGGGTTTATAGCTGCACCATCGAGAGCATCCTGATGTGTCCTAAGACTCTGCCCCGTTTGACTTCAGAGTGTGTTATGGATGTTTCTATCTCTAGCCAGATTTGTTTCAATCAATGATGGGTTACATCCCTGCCTAGTATGGCAACTGCTCGGCCTCTGACCGTAATGCACTACAGAGGGTACTGCGTATGGCCCAGTACATCACTGGATCCAAGCTTTCTGCCATCCAGGACCTCTATACCAGGCGGTGTCAGAGGAAGGCTAAAAAATTGTCAAAGACTCCGGCCACCCTAGTTATAGACTGTTCTCTCTGCTACCACATGGCAAGCGGTACCGGAGCACCAAGTCTAGGTGCAAAAAGCTTCTTAATAGCTTCTACCCCCAAGTCATAAGACTTCTGAACATCTAATCAAATGGCTGCCCAGACTATTTGCACCCCCATGCTGCTGCTACTATTAACTTTGCATACTATTAACTATTAACTTTGCATAGCCGCTTTAATAACCCTACCTACATGGACATAATTACCTCAATTACCTAGACTAACCGGTGCCCCTGCACATTGACACATTGACTCTGTACCGGTGCCCCCCTGTATATAGCCTCCACATTGACTCTGTACCGGTACCCCCCTGTATATAGCCTCCACATTGACTCTGTACCGGTACCCCCTGTATATAGCCTCCACATTGACTCTGTACCGGTACTCCCTGTATATAGTCTCCACATTGAGTCTGTACCGGTACCCCCCTGTATATAGCCTCCACATTGGCTCTGTACCGTAATACCCTGTATATAGCCTCCACATTGACTCTGTACTGTAACACCCTGTATATAGCCTCCACATTGACTTTGTACCGTAACACCCTGTATATAGGCTCCACATTGACTCAGTACCGGTACCCCCTGTATATAGCCTCCACATTGACTCTGTACCGGTACCTCCGTATATAGCCTCCACATTGACTCTGTACTGGTACCCCCTGTATATACAGTGGGGGGGAAAAGTATTTGATCCCCTGCTGATTTTGCACGTTTGCCCACTTACAAAGAAATGATCAGTCTATAATTTTAATGGTAGGTTTATTTGAACAGTGAGAGACAGAGTAACAACAAAAATATCCAGAAAAACGCATGTCGAAAATGTTATAAATGGATTTTTGTCTATAACCAAGGGCTGCTCAGTATGTGCAGGTAATCCTTCCTAACAATATATATATATATATATATTTTAAGATATCCCGAATATCTGTCTCCCTCCATTTAGTATGATATGCTCTCACTTTTTGGAGGACTTTTTTTTTTTTTTATCCGTGCCCGGTGGATGCAGAAAATGATAGCTAAGGAGATTCTGGCGTTTGATTGAAAATATACGGAGGGAGTCGAAATGAGAACACACAGAAGGCTGTTGTATAAAACACCTGTCTCCGGATTACATCTTCTAACTAAGGGCAACTTTGGCATCCGTGACAGAGAGGGAGAAGCGTTCATTTATTAATATGGGTAAGAGAGTGTAATTAACTATGCGTTTCAAATTTTGTCAGAAAGTTGTTTTCATTGCAAGTTAAAGCGTACTATTAGCTAGCTAGCAAACATTTAGTTGGTTAGCTACCTGCAGATTCATGCAGGCTAGTTACGTTATGAGTTGGGATTATGGTTCATTGTTTAGCTAGCTACCTACATGTCTGAACAAATGACTCCACTATGTAAGTAACCATTTCACTGTACGGTTTACACCTTCTGTGAAGCTTATTAAAGAGCATTGATACTAGCGAGAACAGTGTGCAGGTTTCTTCTTTGTTTCTCATCATGTGACAAATAAACGTTGATTTTATTTGATATAGTGTGTGTTTACCAGAGACAGTCTCACAACCGTAAGATATTTTCTGTAATTAACCCATTATCTTGTAAATTTAGATCTTACTGTGAGTTTATTTTCCTGTTACAATGAAGACAAATTAGCTACATTTAAGACGTTGTCAGCTATATGATGTAGTCATTATTTTAACTGGTTAGCCAACTAACTTAACGTTAGCTAGTCAGCTAACAAGCTGTTTAGAAAATTGCTTTTAGTTGCCTGGTTTGCTAGATTGACATTTACTAAATTCATTTTCAAATGGATTAGTTTATTGGTTCTAAAATACACCAGTTATGCTATTTTGGACCACCAGGCTGCTGATGTCATGCATGCGAATCCTTAAAGAGATGGGTGGGGCTAAGGACTTAAGAGGGTGTGAACGATGCTGAATGGGTGGAGACAGCTCTTCACCAGTCTGCCAGTCAGCCAGTCAGCCAGTCAGTCACTAACCCTTAAAGAGATGGGAGGGGCTAAGGACTTAAGAGGGTGTGAACGAAGCTGAATGGGTGGAGTCAAAGAAGAGCTCTCCAGTAGTAGTACCAAAACATTCAAGGGCCATTTTCTCAAAAGTGAAGTTACAAGTTTATCAACTTTCAAAGCAGAATCCTTTCCATTGTTTCCTCAACTTTAGTGTATGATAAACCATTTTCTAGCTCTGAGTCTCTACTTTTATCAAATGTAAAAAAAACACAGTTAGAAATGTTGCTACATAAGACCGAATCGAGCCGGTCGGTTACATATACCATACAAATTGTAATTGTATTCATAGGAAATGAATGATGGACATACATGAATGAATACATCCCACAACAAACGCAGCATATCATACTAAATGGAGGGAGACAGATTTACATATAATATGTTACGTCTACCCCATGAGTCTAGGTTGTGTAGAGATCTGAAAGGATTTAATAGGTTTAAGCAATATGCTGCTATGGTAACAGCACCACCTTCACCTCTGTTGTCAAGGGGGGTAGGGGCTAAAGGGGTTAGGGGGTAGTATCCAGGGGGGGGTAGTGTCTAGGGCGTAGTGTCATAGGTGTTAAGGGGCTAGGGGTCATTTCTGGCAAAGGTTAGTGGAACCTTAGTTGTAGAGAACGGGTTCGTGGTAATGCCTGGAGTGGAATCAGTGGAATGGTATCCAATACATCAAACACATGGTTTCCAGGTGTTTGTTGTCATTCCATTTGTTCGGTTCCGGGCCATTATTATGAGCCGTCCTCCCCTCTGCAGCCTCCTGTGATTTCTGGTCAGGTGATTGTACTAGCTCAGCCTTAATTTAGCCTTCATTAGTCACATAAAGGACTGAATTCAACATTGAGAAATGCATGCAGAGCTCAAAATCTTCACACAAATCAACCAGTGACATCATTGCTTTATTTGAGATGGAAACCAAAAGCCTTAGATTTCTCTCTTCGTACTCTGAAGTTAGGATTAGACCCACAATGTGAGGCTAGTCTTAATTAGTTGTTTGATGAAGATGTCGACACAGTGCCAAGCTCAGCGGTCCTGTCAGACACGGTGCAGGTGTAAGAAGCACTATCTCTGAGACTACGACAGCAATGACCCAGCTTCTAGCCCCTTCACAACCCTCTTTAATGGACCAACCTGTATCAGCACATGACCCGCTGGATGATTGGGGTTACTGTTTGAGTAGGATCTTAGTTTGAGTTAGAGACTTGTGCTGTAGTTTTACAGGTGTAGGAGGAAAGGCGAAGGACATTGTCTTTAGAACAGGTGTAGGAGGAAAGGCGAAGGACATTGTCTTTAGAACAGGTGTAGGAGGAAAGGCGAAGGACATTGTCTGTAGGGCAGGTGTAGGAGGAAAGGCGAAGGACATTGTCTGTAGGGCAGGTGTAGGAGGAAAGGCGAAGGACATTGTCTGTAGGGCAGGTGTAGGAGGAAAGGCGAAGGACATTTTCTGTAGGGCAGGTGTAGGAGGAAAGGCGAAGGACATTGTCTGTAGGGCAGGTGTAGGAGGAAAGGCGAAGGACATTGTCTTTAGAACAGGTGTAGGAGGAAAGGCGAAGGACATTGTCTGTAGGGCAGGTGTAGGAGGAAAGGCCAAAGACATTGTTTTCAAGTAACTTTTTAGTCTTCTGTCTTATACAAGGTCTCCATTTGTTAGTCCTCTCTGTTTGTCCTCTCTGCTAGTCTTATACTAGGTCTCCATTTGTTAGTCCTCTGTGTTAGTCCTCTCTGTTAGTCCAATATTAGGTCTCCATTTGTTAGTCCTCTGTGTTAGTCCTCTCTGTTAGTCCTCTGTGTTAGTCCTCTCTGTTAGTCCTCCGTGTTAGTCCTCTCTGTTAGTCCTCCGTGTTAGTCCTCCGTGTTAGTCCTCTGTGTTAGTCCTCTCTGCTAGTCCTCCGTGTTAGTCCTCTGTGTTAGTCCTCTCTGTTAGTCCTCCGTGTTAGTCCTCTCTGCTAGTCCTCTGTGTTAGTCCTCTCTGTTAGTCCTCTCTGCTAGTCCTCCGTGTTAGTCCTCTGTGTTAGTCCTCTCTGTTAGTCCTCCGTGTTAGTCCTCTCTGCTAGTCCTCTGTGTTAGTCCTCTCTGTTAGTCCTCTGTGTTAGTCCTCTCTGTTAGTCCTCTGTGTTAGTCCTCTCTGTTAGTCCTCCGTGTTAGTCCTCTCTGTTAGTCCTCCGTGTTAGTCCTCTGTGTTAGTCCTCTCTGCTAGTCCTATATTAGGTCTCCATTTCTCTGTGCCTTGTTTTATGTTGCTAGTGTCTGTCTTTCTCTTCACCTCTCTCGCTCTCTCTCTTTTTTATATTGAATTTAGTTACAATACACAAAAAAAAAACAATAAACAGCTTAACGTTTACATACATTTCCACCAACATGAATGACATCACACTTGCTCAGACCCACATGTTCCACCGTGTCCACGCCCAGTGATGTGTCTAACATGGTCCAAACACACCAAGACAGTGGGTCCTCAGATCCTCAAAAGGGTTTATAGCTGCACCATCGAGAGCATCCTGATGTGTCCTAAGACTCTGCCCCGTTTGACTTCAGAGTGTGTTATGGATGTTTCTATCTCTAGCCAGATTTGTTTCAATCATAAAATAATATAGCATTTCATTCTTCTATTCTCTTAATGTTGGAGTATGATTTGACTTCCAGTATTTAAGTAAATCGCTTCTTTTAATATAAATGCGTGAAAATAATATTGTCTACCCATTGGGTATCTCACCACACCTCCATATGCAAATATGTCTTGAATTATGTCGATAGATGGATAAAAAATAAACTTACATTGTAAAACTTCTGACAGCCATCTTTCTAACACTGACCATAATGTATGGACTTTAGAACATTCTTTATAGAATTTATATTTATATTTTATATAACAACTTTATAACACTCCCAGAACACCTGAATTATTGACTCTTTGTTAGTTCGACACTTAAGACGTGACTCTGCTTTTGTTGCTGAAGAATTTGGGAATTTTGTCTCTTGTATTATACATTCTATACATTTAGTTTATACTGGATTAAGTGTACAATTTTATTAACTGTAATTTTGTTTGTTATGTTCCAACACTCCCACCAACTTGTGCCAATATGAGTTCATTTTAAGTCTTGCTTCCAATAGTTTAGATTTTTTTCTTAGATTTTGTCAGATGGCTCTCTGCAGGGATTTGTGTATATTACCTACCATATGAGTATATTTTTGGGAATCAAATAGGATTCTCTCAACATTGCTCTGATTTCCATAATATTTCAGTTCAAAATGTTGTGATATAAAACTTTTGAATTGCGTATTTTTGAAAATGTCAGTCCAAAATTGCTTTTTGATTCTGTCATGGAAATAACCCTCCCTCACTTCCTCTGTCATTCTCTCTGCTTCATTCTTATTCTCTCCCTCACACCCTGCCCCCCTCACATGTTTCTGTGCTGTCAACACTTTCCAAAGATAACACCTCACCCTCCGCACCCCCTCCCCCCTCCTAACCCAACCCTCACCGCCAGGCCCTCTCACCCCTCCTCCCTCCTGCTCCCCCAACCCTCACCACCAGGCCCTCTCCACCCCTCCTCTCCTCTCCCCTCCTAACCCAAACCTCACCGCCAGGCCCTCTCCACCCCTCCTCTCCCCTGCTTCCCTAACCCTCACCACCAGGCCCTCTCCACCCCTCCTCTCCCCTGCTTCCCCAACCCTCACCACCAGGCCCTCTCCACCCCTCCTCTCCCCTGCTTCCCCAACCCTCACCGCCAGGCCCTCTCCCTCCTGTCTTCTATTAGCCCTCCTCCACACTCCTGTCCCCCTTCAGTGTCAGGCTTGCTGCATGCATGCAAGAACGCTGAAACCAGGGTGCTAAAATTAACTCTCAAGTACCAAGGCAATCTCACTGGGCCACAGAGACAGCAGAGAAAGAGGGAGAGAGAGACTATACTTTACATCCAATACTGACTTTGCACACCTTGAATTGAGAGGATGGTTTTCACTCGGGAACATCAGACAAACTTTCCCTGAGGGCAATGAAGCTGAACAATATGAAACTACTGTAAAACACTCCCTGAAACACACACTGCAAACCATGGTGATGTATACTGTAACACTACTGCGTATACCAGGACTGTTGTGCTAGCACAGACTGGCATATGTTCCAGGAGTACACCACATCAGTCACTGGCTTCATCAATAAGTGCATCGATGACGTCCTCCCCTCAGTGACCGTACGTACATATCCCAACCAGAAGCCATGGATTACAGGCAACTTCCATACTGAGCTAAAGGGTAGAGCTGCCACTTTCAAGGAGCGGGACTCTAACCCGGACGCTTATAAAAAATCCTGTTATGCCCTCCGACGAACCATCAAACAAGCAAAGCGTAAATACAGGACTAAGATTGAATCCTACTACAGAGAGGACTGTTAGTCCTCTGTGTTAGTCCTCTCTCATAGTCTTATACAAGGTCACCATTTGTTAGTCCTCTCTGTTAGTCCTATATTAGGTCTCCGTGTGTTAGTCCTCTCTGTTAGTCCTATATTAGGTCTCCATTTGTTAGTCCTCTCTATTGATTCTACTCTAGGTCTCCACGTGTTAGTCCTCTCTGCTATTCCTCTGTGTTAGTCCTCTCTGCTAGTCCTATATTAGGTCTCCATTTGTTAGTCCTCTCTGTTGATTCTACTCTAGGTCTCCATGTGTTAGTCCTCTCTTCTAGTCCTATATTAGGTCTCCATGTGTTAGTCCTCTGTGTTAGTCCTCTGTGTTAGTCCTCTCTGTTAGTCCTATATTAGGTCTCCATTTGTTAGTCCTCTCTATTGATTCTACTCTAGGTCTCCACGTGTTAGTCCTCTCTGCTAGTCCTCTGTGTTAGTCCTCTCTGTTAGTCCTATACTAGGTCTCCATGTGTTAGTCCTCTCTGCTAGTCCTATATTAGGTCTCCATTTGTTAGTCCTCTCTGTTGATTCTACTCTAGGTCTCCATGTGTTAGTCCTCTCTGCTAGTCCTATATTAGGTCTCCATGTGTTAGTCCTCTGTGTTAGTCCTCTGTGTTAGTCCTCTCTGTTAGTCCTATATTAGGTCTCCATGTGTTAGTCCTCTGTGTTAGTCCTCTGTGTTAGTCCTCTGTGTTAGTCCTCTCTGTTAGTCCTATATTAGGTCTCCATGTGTTAGTCCTCTGTGTTAGTCCTCTGTGTTAGTCCTCTCTGTTAGTCCTATATTAGGTCTCCATTTGTTAGTCCTCTCTGTTGATTCTACTCTAGGTCTCCATTTCTCTGTGCCTTTTTTAATGTTTATAGTGTCTGTCTTTCTCTTCACCACATCAGTCACTGGCTTCATCAATAAGTGCATCGATGACGTCGTCCCCACAGTGACCGTACGTACATATCCCAACCAGAAGCCATGGATTACAGGCAACATCCATACTGAGCTAAAGGGTAGAGCTGCCACTTTCAAGGAGCGGGACTCTAACCCGGAAGCTTATAAAAAATCCTGTTATGCCCTCCGACGAACCATCAAACAAGCAAAGCGTAAATACAGGACTAAGATTGAATCCTACTACACCGGCCCTGATGCTCGTCGGAGCTGCCCAGTAACACAAGTCTACCAGATGAGTGTAATTACTTCTAAGCTCACTTCGAGGCAAGCAACACTGAAGCAGGCATGAGAGCAGCAGCTGTTCTGGACAACTGTGTGATCACGCTCTCCGTAGCCTTTAAACAGGTCAACATTCACAATTCCACAGGACCTTACGGATTACCAGGACGTGTACTCCGATTATGCGCTGACCAACTGGCAAGTGTCTTCACTGACATTTTCAACCTCTCCCTGACCGAGTTCTTAATACCTACATGTTTCAAGCAGACCACCATAGTCCCTCTGGGCAAGAACACCAAGGTAACCTGCCTACATGATTACCGACCCGTAGCACTCACATCTGTAGCCATGAAGTGCTTTGAAAGGTTGGTCATGACTCACATCAACACCATTATCCCAGAAACCCTAGACCCACTCCTGTTCGCATACCACCCCAACAGATCCACAGATGACGCATCTCTATTGCACTCCACACTGCCCTTTCCCACCTGGACAAAAGGAACACCTATGTGAGAATGCTGTTCATTGACTACAGCTCAGCGTTCAACAGCATAGTGCACTCAAAGCTCATCACTAAGCTCAGGACCTTGGATCCTGGACTTCCTAACGGGCCGCCCCCAGGTGGTGAGGGTAGGCAACATCACATCTGCACACTGTTCTTCAACATGGGGGCCCCTTGTACTCCCTTGTTCACCCACGACTGCCTGGCCAAGCATGACTCCAACACCATCATTAAATTTGCTGACGATTCACCGACAATGATGACACAGCCTATATGGAGGAGGGCAGTGACCTGGCCGTGTGGTGCCAGGTCAACAACCTCTCCCTCAATGTGATCAAGACAAAGAAGATGATTGTGGACTACAGGAAAAGGAGGACCGAGCACACCCACATTCTCATCGACGGGGCTGAAGTGGAGCATGTTAAGAGCTTCAAGATACCTTGGTGTCCACATTACCAACAAACTAACATGGTCCAAGCACACCAAGACAGTCGTGAAGAGGGCACGATAAAACCTATTCCCCCTCAGGAGACTGAATAGATTTGGCATGGGGTCCTCAGATCCTCAAAACGTTCTAGAGCTGCACCACTGTCTTGGTAACAAGCTGAGGGATGGAGAAATTTAGCCACTCTGAAATTCATGGACAGAGCTATGCAAGAACTTACCTCCCATGAAATCGAAATTAGTTTTAAAGCTATACAGTGTTTGTATAGATTTAATACAGGCTGATATTTTGATTCTTATTTTTTATTTTGGGTTCTGATGGGGTATGACAGTTGAACTAAGGTCATGATCGTTATATTTTTCAAAAATCAATATCATTCATGTAAAAGTACTAAAACTGAAGTATCAATCGGCCTTTTAAAGTGTGGAGTGTGTTTTAAAACACAGTGTTTTATGTTAAAGGCCAAGTACAGTCAAAAAATGTGATATTCCTGTGTTTAATACATATCTCCACACTTTGAGGTCAGAATAATACTGTGAAATTGTGAAAATTATGATAATACCCTTTTAGTGTAAGAGCTGTTTGAAAATCCTGCCTGAATTTTCAGTCTGTTTTGGTGGGAAAGAGTTTTGGCTTTCCATGGTGACATCACCATGTGGTAAATGAGTTAATAGACCAATAAGAAAGACAGTTCCAAACCTCTCTGCCAATAACAGCTCATTTTCAGTTTTCCCCTCACCACTCAAACCACTCCCAGGCAGTCCTATCAAAATTCTTGCTTTAGAAATTGCTCTTTGCTAAGAAGCCATTTTTTTTAAAATATTTTTTTTAAACAATCGCAGTTAGGTACTTCATTGTTACCCAGAAATGATTTGATAATGAGATGAAAATGGCTGAATTGGCCCTTTAAACAGAAGACACTGCTTGCTTTGGATCAGACAGTGGTGGAAAAAGTACTCAATTGTCATACTTGAGTAAAAGTAAAGATACCTTAATAGAAAATGACTCAAGGAAAAGTCACCCAGTAAAATACTACTTAAGTAAAAGTCTAAAAGTATTTGTTCTAAAAGTATTTGGTTTTAAATATACATTTTATCAAAAGTAAAAATGTACTTAAGTATGAAAAGTAAAAGTAGAAACCATTTCAAATTCTTTATATTAAGCAAACCAGACTGGAATTATTATTATTTTTTTTTTATTGACGGATAGCCAGGAGCACACTCCAACACTCAGACATAATTTACAAACAAAGCATTTGTGTATAGTGATTCCACCAGATCAGAGGTAGTAGGGATGACCAGGGATGTTCTCTTGATAAGTGTGTGAATTGGGTAATTTTCCTGTCAAAAAATGTACACGAGTACTTTTGGGTGTCAGGGAAAATGTATGGAGTAAAAAGTACATTATTTTCTTTAGGAATGTAGTGAGGTAAAAATAAAAGTTGGTAAAAATATAAATAGTAAAGTACATGTATCCCCCCAAAACAACTTAAGTAGTACTTTAAAGTATTTTTACATAAGTACTTTACACCATGTTGGTACTCCCCCACCACTGTGACAAATATTCTGGAATCTATAGAAATGCATTTATTAATATATACACTCGTTTTTGCCATGATTACTATATTACAGACACCTTCATGCATAAAATAAAGTATATTATGCGAGCTAAACATATATATATATAAAAACCTTTTCCTTAAAGTAACATTTTTTGGAGAGTACTGTTACTATACTACAAATACTTAAATAAATGTAATTTTGTCCTTGAAACATTTAATTGAAATACTGTAGAATTCCTTTCATTCCTATTGGGGAGTGCCAATATGGCCGACCAGTGGCTTCAAAGCCTCTCATTGGCTAATACATAGTATCAAGAATCTAGTGTTTATATACATCATTGGATCAGACCCCCGACAACTCAGCCACTCAGCTCTGGAATGCCAGATTTTTTTATTTATTTAGCCTTTTATTCTGACAAATGTATACGCCTGGCTATGACCTGACCAGGATAAACTCTCTGGGAGGGAGAGAGAGGGAGAGAGGGAGGGAGAGAGAGAGAGAAAGGGAGGGAGAGCGAGGGGGAGAGAGAGAGAGAGAGGGAGGGAGAGAGGGAGGGAGAGAGAGAGAGATAGGGAGGGGGAGAGAGAGGGAGAGAGAGAGAAAGGGAGGGAGAGCGAGGGGCAGAGAGAGAGAGAGGGAGGGAGAGAGCGAGGGAGAGATGGAGAGAGAGGGGGAGAGAGGGAGAGAGAGAGGGAGGGAGAGAGAGAGAGTTAGGGAGGGAGAGAGAGGGGGAGAGAGAAGGAGAGATAATGGATTTAGAGGATGTTTGGGGAGATGGGAAGAGGGAGTGTTTCCAGGGAATTTGTTTTTGGGTAGTACATTTCCAGAGGAAACAGGAGGGAAAAACAAAGAGTAAGGAAATCTACCTGCCAGAACACTCACTGGCCATGAGGACAACATTATGTCATACTCTCACTGTCAGGTAGAGAGAAAAAGAACGAGAGCGAGAGAGAGAAGGGGGTAGTAAAGAGGCAGAGAGAAAGAGGTCTAGGGGACCTAGAGAGAAAGAGAGAGAGAGAGAGAAGTCTACCTCCCAGAACACTCACTGGCCATGAGGACATGGTTATGTCAATGTCAGGTAAAGAAGAAGAGAGGGAGAGATAGAGAGAGGGAGGGGTAAAGAGAGGGATAGAGAGAGGGAGGCGTAGAGAAAGGGATAGAGCAAGGGAGAGAGAGAGCAAGATTTATGATCTGTGGCCTCAAGAAAAGGGAAACCAGTGAAGATCCATTGTAAATACAACCCATATTTTTATATATTTTTTTTTACTATTTGCACATCGTTACAACACCTGTATATAGCCATAATTAGACATTGGAAATGTCTCTATTCCTTCTGTGAGTGTAATGTTTACTGTTCAGTTGTTGTTGTTGTTAATTTCACTTTTATTCATTATCTATTTAATTTGCTTTGACGATGTTAACATGTGTTTCCCATGCCAATAAAGTCCTTAAATTGAATTGAATTGAAATTGAGAGACAAAGAGAAATTCAACATATCAATTAGGATCTGGCTAAAAAATACTTGAATCAGTTGCAGAACCCATTGCCCTTTATGGTTGTGAGGTCTGGGGTCCGATCACCAACCAAGAATTCACAATATGGGACAAACACCAAATTGAGTCCCTGCATGTAGAATTCTGCTAAACTATCCGACAACACAACGTAGAACAACAAATGTATGAACATATTAGAGATACATATTTCCCTCAGATTATACAGCTCCTCAAAATGACTTGATACCATGTAGATACCAGATACCATGCAGATACCAGATACCATGTAGATACCAGATACCAGATACCATGTAGATACCAGATACCATGTAGATACCAGATACCATGTAGATACCAGATACCATGCAGATACCAGATACCATGCAGATACAAGATACCATGTAGATACCAGATACCATGTAGATACTAGATACCATGTAGATACTAGATACCATGTAGATACCAGATACCATGTAGATACCAGATACCATGTAGATACTAGATACCATGTAGATACTAGATACCATGCAGATACCAGATACCATGTAGATACCAGATACCATGTAGATACCAGATACCATGCAGATACCAGATACCATGCAGATACAAGATACCATGTAGATACCAGATACCATGTAGATACTAGATACCATGTAGATACCAGATACTAGATACCATGTAGATACCAGATACCATGTAGATACCAGATACCAGATACCATGTAGATACCAGATACCATGCAGATACTAGATACCATGTAGATACTAGATACCATGCAGATACCAGATACCATGCAGATACCAGATACCATGCAGATACCAGATACCATGTAGATACCAGATACCATGTAGATACTAGATACCATGTAGATACCAGATACTAGATACCATGTAGATACCAGATACCATGTAGATACCAGATACCATGCAGATACAAGATACCATGTAGATACCAGATACCATGGAGATACTAGATACCATGTAGATACCAGATACTAGATACCATGTAGATACCAGATACCATGTAGATACCAGATACCATGCAGATACAAGATACCATGTAGATACCATGTAGATACCAGATACTAGATACCATGTAGATACCATGTAGATACCAGATAACATGTAGATACCATGTAGATACCAGATACCATTTAGATTCCAGATATCATGTAGATACCAGATACCATGCAGATACCAGATACCATGTAGATACCAGATACCATGTAGATACTAGATTGCAGATACTAGATACCAGATAACAGATACCATGTAGATACCAGATAACATGTAGATACCATGTAGATACCAGATACCATTTAGATACCAGATACCATGTAGATACCAGATACCATGCAGATACCAGATACCATGTAGATACCAGATACCAGATACCATGCAGATACCAGATACCATACAGATACTAGATACCATGTAGATACCAGATACCATGCAGATACCATGCAGATACCAGATACCAGATACCATGTAGATACCAGATACCAGATACCATACAGATACTAGATACCATGTAGATACCAGATACCAGGTACCATGCAGATACCATGTAGATACCAGATACCAGATACCAGATACCATGCAGATACCATGCAGATACCAGATACCATGCAGATACCAGATACCATACAGATACTAGATACCATGTAGATACCAGATACCATGCAGATACCATGCAGATACCAGATACCAGATACCATGTAGATACCAGATACCAGATACCATGCAGATACCATGTAGATACCAGATACCAGATACCAGATACCATGCAGATACCATGCAGATACCAGATACCATGCAGATACCAGATACCATGTAGATACCAGATACCATACAGATACTCCCCCTCTCTCTCTCTCATTCTCTCCCCCTCTCTCTCTCTCATTCTCTCCCCCTCTCTCTCTCTCATTCTCTCCCCCTCTCTCTCTCTCATTCTCTCCCCCTCTCTCTCTCTCATTCTCTCCCCCTCTCTCTCATTCTCTCCCCCTCTCTCTCTCTCATTCTCTCCCCCTCTCTCTCATTCTCTCCCCCTCTCTCTCTCTCATTCTCTCCCCCTCTCTCTCTCTCTCTCTCATTCTCTCCCTCTCTCTCCACTGACCCCCTTATTATAGACCACTACTGGGGAGCTCTTTAGAAGGGGGAACCAACAATCGGTTGGAGGGAGAAGTTGGGGTGAGGTTGCAAGCAGGGTTAAATCCCCTCTGAGGGAAGAGTCAGCAGTCTACTTTAACCGGGCTTAGTGCTGGACCACCAGCCGTGTCGCGTTGAAATGACTCCCCTCAGAGGGAAGAGTCAGCAGTCTACTGTAACCGGGCTTAGTGCTGGACCACCAGCCGTGTCGCGTTGAAATGACTCCCCTCTGTCTGTCTGACCCTCCCGCCAGACCGTTGTGCTGTCCTGAAATAATTCCCCCTTTGGTGGACCTGTTGCATCTGTGATGATTGATATGTGATCTGGGGAGAACATTACAGAAAGAGGATGACAGTTACGCATGTTTCCCCCCCCTCATGGTCCAAGGTCAGGATTTCGCTCTGAGGTCTTAAAATATATCATCACTCCCCACAATCTGACTTCGTCCTTGACCTCATCTCGGAATTACCCTCCTCTTTCACCCCTCGGGTTGTGTTACTCAGGAAGGACTGTTGGACGTCTCGGAATTACCCTGGTATGATGGTACTGCTTCTTATTGTTGAATAGAGAACGCTGTTTGTCTTGGAGACAGCTTGGAGATATGCTCCCATCTACATTCTACAGCCATCTGGAGACAGCTTGGAGAGATGCTCCCATCTACATTCTACAGCCATCTGGAGACAGCTAGGAGAGATGCTCCCCTCTACATTCTACAGCCATCTGGAGACAGCTTGGAGAGATGCTCCCATCTACATTCTACAGCCATCTGGAGACAGCTTGGAGAGATGCTCCCTCTACATTCTACAGCCATCTGGAGACAGCTTGGAGAGATGCTCCCTCTACATTCTACAGCCATCTGGAGACAGCTTGGAGAGATGCTCCCTCTACATTCTACAGCCATCTGGAGACAGCTTGGAGAGATGCTCCCCTCTACATTCTACAGCCATCTGGAGACAGCTTAGAGAGATGCTCCCTCTACATTCTACAGCCATCTGGAGACAGCTTGGAGAGATGCTCCCTCTACATTCTACAGCCATCTGGAGACAGCTTGGAGAGATGCTCCCTCTACATTCTACAGCCATCTGGAGACAGCTTGGAGAGATGCTCCACTCTACATTCTACAGCCATCTGGAGACAGCTTGGAGAGATGCTCCCTCTACATTCTACAGCCATCTGGAGACAGCTTGGAGAGATGCTCCCTCTACATTCTACATCCATCTGGAGACAGCTTAGAGAGATGCTCCCTCTACATTCTACAGCCATCTGGAGACAGCTTGGAGAGATGCTCCCTCTACATTCTACATCCATCTGGAGACAGCTTAGAGAGATGCTCCCCTCTACATTCTACAGCCATCTGGAGACAGCTTGGAGAGATGCTCCCTCTACATTCTACAGCCATCTGGAGACAGCTTGGAGAGATGCTCCCCTCTACATTCTACAGCCATCTGGAGACAGCTTGGAGAGATGCTCCCCTCTACATTCTGGAGACAGCTTGGAGAGATGCTCCCTCTACATTCTACAGCCATCTGGAGACAGCTTGGAGAGATGCTCCCCTCTACATTCTGGAGACAGCTTGGAGAGATGCTCCCTCTACATTCTACAGCCATCTGGAGACAGCTTGGAGAGATGCTCCCTCTACATTCTACAGCCATCTGGAGACAGCTTGGAGAGATGCTCCCTCTACATTCTACAGCCATCTGGAGACAGCTTGGAGAGATGCTCCCTCTACATTCTACAGCCATCTGGAGACAGCTTGGAGAGATGCTCCCCTCTACATTCTACAGCCATCTGGAGACAGCTTGGAGAGATGCTCCCTCTACATTCTACAGCCATCTGGAGACAGCTTGGAGAGATGCTCCATTATACATTCTACAGCCATCTGGAGACAGCTTGGAGAGATGCTCCCTCTACATTCTACAGCCATCTGGAGACAGCTTAGAGATATGCTCCCTCTACATTCTACAGCCATCTGGAGACAGCTTAGAGAGATGCTCCCTCTACATTCTACAGCCATCTGGAGACAGCTTAGAGAGATGCTCCCTCTACATTCTACAGCCATCTGGAGACAGCTTGGAGAGATGCTCCCTCTACATTCTACAGCCATCTGGAGACAGCTTGGAGAGATGCTCCCCTCTACATTCTACAGCCATCTGGAGACAGCTTGGAGAGATGCTCCCTCTACATTCTGGAGACAGCTTGGAGAGATGCTCCCTCTACATTCTACATCCATCTGGAGACAGCTTGGAGAGATGCTCCCTCTACATTCTACAGCCATCTGGAGACAGCTTGGAGAGATGCTCCCTCTACATTCTACAGCCATCTGGAGACAGCTTGGAGAGATGCTCCCCTCTACATTCTACAGCCATCTGGAGACAGCTTGGAGAGATGCTCCCTCTACATTCTACAGCCATCTGGAGACAGCTTGGAGAGATGCTCCCTCTACATTCTACAGCCATCTGGAGACAGCTTGGAGAGATGCTCCCTCTACATTCTACAGCCATCTGGAGACAGCTTGGAGAGATGCTCCCTCTACATTCTACAGCCATCTGGAGACAGCTTGGAGAGATGCTCCCCTCTACATTCTACAGCCATCTGGAGACAGCTTAGAGAGATGCTCCCTCTACATTCTACAGCCATCTGGAGACAGCTTGGAGAGATGCTCCCTCTACATTCTACAGCCATCTGGAGACAGCTTGGAGAGATTCTCCCCTCTACATTCTACAGCCATCTGGAGACAGCTTGGAGAGATGCTCCCCTCTACATTCTACAGCCATCTGGAGACAGCTTGGAGAGATGCTCCCTCTACATTCTACAGCCATCTGGAGACAGCTTAGAGATATGCTCCCTCTACATTCTACAGCCATCTGGAGACAGCTTAGAGAGATGCTCCCTCTACATTCTACAGCCATCTGGAGACAGCTTAGAGAGATGCTCCCTCTACATTCTACAGCCATCTGGAGACAGCTTAGAGAGATGCTCCCTCTACATTCTACAGCCATCTGGAGACAGCTTGGAGAGATGCTCCCTCTACATTCTACAGCCATCTGGAGACAGCTTAGAGAGATGCTCCCTCTACATTCTACAGCCATCTGGAGACAGCTTGGAGAGATGCTCCCATCTACATTCTACAGCCATCTGGAGACAGCTTGGAGAGATGCTCCCATCTACATTCTACAGCCATCTGGAGACAGCTAGGAGAGATGCTCCCATCTACATTCTACAGCCATCTGGAGACAGCTAGGAGAGATGCTCCCCTCTACATTCTACAGCCATCTGGAGACAGCTTGGAGAGATGCTCCCATCTACATTCTACAGCCATCTGGAGACAGCTTGGAGAGATGCTCCCTCTACATTCTACAGCCATCTGGAGACAGCTTGGAGAGATGCTCCCATCTACATTCTACAGCCATCTGGAGACAGCTAGGAGAGATGCTCCCCTCTACATTCTACAGCCATCTGGAGACAGCTTGGAGAGATGCTCCCATCTACATTCTACAGCCATCTGGAGACAGCTTGGAGAGATGCTCCCTCTACATTCTACAGCCATCTGGAGACAGCTTGGAGAGATGCTCCCTCTACATTCTACAGCCATCTGGAGACAGCTTGGAGAGATGCTCCCCTCTACATTCTACAGCCATCTGGAGACAGCTTGGAGAGATGCTCCCTCTACATTCTACAGCCATCTGGAGACAGCTTGGAGAGATGCTCCCCTCTACATTCTACAGCCATCTGGAGACAGCTTGGAGAGATGCTCCCTCTACATTCTACAGCCATCTGGAGACAGCTTGGAGAGATGCTCCCTCTACATTCTACAGCCATCTGGAGACAGCTTGGAGAGATGCTCCCCTCTACATTCTACAGCCATCTGGAGACAGCTTGGAGAGATGCTCCCCTCTACATTCTACAGCCATCTGGAGACAGCTTGGAGAGATGCTCCCTCTACATTCTACAGCCATCTGGAGACAGCTTGGAGAGATGCTCCCTCTACATTCTACAGCCATCTGGAGACAGCTTGGAGAGATGCTCCCTCTACATTCTACAGCCATCTGGAGACAGCTTGGAGAGATGCTCCCTCTACATTCTACAGCCATCTGGAGACAGCTTGGAGAGATGCTCCCCTCTACATTCTACAGCCATCTGGAGACAGCTTGGAGAGATGCTCCCCTCTACATTCTACAGCCATCTGGAGACAGCTTGGAGAGATGCTCCCCTCTACATTCTACAGCCATCTGGAGACAGCTTGGAGAGATGCTCCCTCTACATTCTACAGCCATCTGGAGACAGCTTGGAGAGATGCTCCCTCTACATTCTACAGCCATCTGGAGACAGCTTGGAGAGATGCTCCCTCTACATTCTACAGCCATCTGGAGACAGCTTGGAGAGATGCTCCCTCTACATTCTACAGCCATCTGGAGACAGCTTGGAGAGATGCTCCCTCTACATTCTACAGCCATCTGGAGACAGCTTGGAGAGATGCTCCCTCTACATTCTACAGCCATCTGGAGACAGCTTGGAGAGATGCTCCCTCTACATTCTACAGCCATCTGGAGACAGCTTGGAGAGATGCTCCCCTCTACATTCTACAGCCATCTGGAGACAGCTTGGAGAGATGCTCCCTCTACATTCTACAGCCATCTGGAGACAGCTTGGAGAGATGCTCCCCTCTACATTCTACAGCCATCTGGAGACAGCTTGGAGAGATGCTCCCTCTACATTCTACAGCCATCTGGAGACAGCTTGGAGAGATGCTCCCTCTACATTCTACAGCCATCTGGAGACAGCTTGGAGAGATGCTCCCCTCTACATTCTACAGCCATCTGGAGACAGCTTGGAGAGATGCTCCCCTCTACATTCTACAGCCATCTGGAGACAGCTTGGAGAGATGCTCCCTCTACATTCTACAGCCATCTGGAGACAGCTTGGAGAGATGCTCCCTCTACATTCTACAGCCATCTGGAGACAGCTTGGAGAGATGCTCCCTCTACATTCTACAGCCATCTGGAGACAGCTTGGAGAGATGCTCCCCTCTACATTCTACAGCCATCTGGAGACAGCTTGGAGAGATGCTCCCTCTACATTCTACAGCCATCTGGAGACAGCTTGGAGAGATGCTCCCTCTACATTCTACAGCCATCTGGAGACAGCTTGGAGAGATGCTCCCTCTACATTCTACAGCCATCTGGAGACAGCTTGGAGAGATGCTCCCCTCTACATTCTACAGCCATCTGGAGACAGCTTGGAGAGATGCTCCCTCTACATTCTACAGCCATCTGGAGACAGCTTGGAGAGATGCTCCCTCTACATTCTACAGCCATCTGGAGACAGCTTGGAGAGATGCTCCCTCTACATTCTACAGCCATCTGGAGACAGCTTGGAGAGATGCTCCCCTCTACATTCTACAGCCATCTGGAGACAGCTTGGAGAGATGCTCCCCTCTACATTCTACAGCCATCTGGAGACAGCTTGGAGAGATGCTCCCTCTACATTCTACAGCCATCTGGAGACAGCTTGGAGAGATGCTCCCCTCTACATTCTACAGCCATCTGGAGACAGCTTGGAGAGATGCTCCCTCTACATTCTACAGCCATCTGGAGACAGCTTGGAGAGATGCTCCCTCTACATTCTACAGCCATCTGGAGACAGCTTGGAGAGATGCTCCCTCTACATTCTACAGCCATCTGGAGACAGCTTGGAGAGATGCTCCCCTCTACATTCTACAGCCATCTGGAGACAGCTTGGAGAGATGCTCCCTCTACATTCTACAGCCATCTGGAGACAGCTTGGAGAGATGCTCCCCTCTACATTCTACAGCCATCTGGAGACAGCTTGGAGAGATGCTCCCCTCTACATTCTACAGCCATCTGGAGACAGCTTGGAGAGATGCTCCCCTCTACATTCTACAGCCATCTGGAGACAGCTTGGAGAGATGCTCCCTCTACATTCTACAGCCATCTGGAGACAGCTTGGAGAGATGCTCCCTCTACATTCTACAGCCATCTGGAGACAGCTTGGAGAGATGCTCCCTCTACATTCTACAGCCATCTGGAGACAGCTTGGAGAGATGCTCCCTCTACATTCTACAGCCATCTGGAGACAGCTTGGAGAGATGCTCCCCTCTACATTCTACAGCCATCTGGAGACAGCTTGGAGAGATGCTCCCCTCTACATTCTACAGCCATCTGGAGACAGCTTGGAGAGATGCTCCCTCTACATTCTACAGCCATCTGGAGACAGCTTGGAGAGATGCTCCCCTCTACATTCTACAGCCATCTGGAGACAGCTTGGAGAGATGCTCCCTCTACATTCTACAGCCATCTGGAGACAGCTTGGAGAGATGCTCCCTCTACATTCTACAGCCATCTGGAGACAGCTTGGAGAGATGCTCCCCTCTACATTCTACAGCCATCTGGAGACAGCTTGGAGAGATGCTCCCTCTACATTCTACAGCCATCTGGAGACAGCTTGGAGAGATGCTCCCTCTACATTCTACAGCCATCTGGAGACAGCTTGGAGAGATGCTCCCCTCTACATTCTACAGCCATCTGGAGACAGCTTGGAGAGATGCTCCCCTCTACATTCTACAGCCATCTGGAGACAGCTTGGAGAGATGCTCCCTCTACATTCTACAGCCATCTGGAGACAGCTTGGAGAGATGCTCCCCTCTACATTCTACAGCCATCTGGAGACAGCTTGGAGAGATGCTCCCTCTACATTCTACAGCCATCTGGAGACAGCTTGGAGAGATGCTCCCTCTACATTCTACAGCCATCTGGAGACAGCTTGGAGAGATGCTCCCTCTACATTCTACAGCCATCTGGAGACAGCTTGGAGAGATGCTCCCTCTACATTCTACAGCCATCTGGAGACAGCTTGGAGAGATGCTCCCCTCTACATTCTACAGCCATCTGGAGACAGCTTGGAGAGATGCTCCCTCTACATTCTACAGCCATCTGGAGACAGCTTGGAGAGATGCTCCCTCTACATTCTACAGCCATCTGGAGACAGCTTGGAGAGATGCTCCCTCTACATTCTACAGCCATCTGGAGACAGCTTGGAGAGATGCTCCCTCTACATTCTACAGCCATCTGGAGACAGCTTGGAGAGATGCTCCCCTCTACATTCTACAGCCATCTGGAGACAGCTTGGAGAGATGCTCCCCTCTACATTCTACAGCCATCTGGAGACAGCTTGGAGAGATGCTCCCTCTACATTCTACAGCCATCTGGAGACAGCTTGGAGAGATGCTCCCTCTACATTCTACAGCCATCTGGAGACAGCTTGGAGAGATGCTCCCTCTACATTCTACAGCCATCTGGAGACAGCTTGGAGAGATGCTCCCCTCTACATTCTACAGCCATCTGGAGACAGCTTGGAGAGATGCTCCCTCTACATTCTACAGCCATCTGGAGACAGCTTGGAGAGATGCTCCCTCTACATTCTACAGCCATCTGGAGACAGCTTGGAGAGATGCTCCCTCTACATTCTACAGCCATCTGGAGACAGCTTGGAGAGATGCTCCCTCTACATTCTACAGCCATCTGGAGACAGCTTGGAGAGATGCTCCCTCTACATTCTACAGCCATCTGGAGACAGCTTGGAGAGATGCTCCCTCTACATTCTACAGCCATCTGGAGACAGCTTGGAGAGATGCTCCCCTCTACATTCTACAGCCATCTGGAGACAGCTTGGAGAGATGCTCCCTCTACATTCTACAGCCATCTGGAGACAGCTTGGAGAGATGCTCCCTCTACATTCTACAGCCATCTGGAGACAGCTTGGAGAGATGCTCCCTCTACATTCTACAGCCATCTGGAGACAGCTTGGAGAGATGCTCCCTCTACATTCTACAGCCATCTGGAGACAGCTTGGAGAGATGCTCCCTCTACATTCTACAGCCATCTGGAGACAGCTTGGAGAGATGCTCCCTCTACATTCTACAGCCATCTGGAGACAGCTTGGAGAGATGCTCCCTCTACATTCTACAGCCATCTGGAGACAGCTTGGAGAGATGCTCCCCTCTACATTCTACAGCCATCTGGAGACAGCTTGGAGAGATGCTCCCTCTACATTCTACAGCCATCTGGAGACAGCTTGGAGAGATGCTCCCTCTACATTCTACAGCCATCTGGAGACAGCTTGGAGAGATGCTCCCCTCTACATTCTACAGCCATCTGGAGACAGCTTGAGAGATGCTCCCTCTACATTCTACAGCCATCTGGAGACAGCTTGGAGAGATGCTCCCCTCTACATTCTACAGCCATCTGGAGACAGCTTGGAGAGATGCTCCCCTCTACATTCTACAGCCATCTGGAGACAGCTTGGAGAGATGCTCCCTCTACATTCTACAGCCATCTGGAGACAGCTTGGAGAGATGCTCCCTCTACATTCTACAGCCATCTGGAGACAGCTTGGAGAGATGCTCCCCTCTACATTCTACAGCCATCTGGAGACAGCTTGGAGAGATGCTCCCTCTACATTCTACAGCCATCTGGAGACAGCTTGGAGAGATGCTCCCCTCTACATTCTACAGCCATCTGGAGACAGCTTGGAGAGATGCTCCCTCTACATTCTACAGCCATCTGGAGACAGCTTGGAGAGATGCTCCCCTCTACATTCTACAGCCATCTGGAGACAGCTTGGAGAGATGCTCCCTCTACATTCTACAGCCATCTGGAGACAGCTTGGAGAGATGCTCCCCTCTACATTCTACAGCCATCTGGAGACAGCTTGGAGAGATGCTCCCTCTACATTCTACAGCCATCTGGAGACAGCTTGGAGAGATGCTCCCCTCTACATTCTACAGCCATCTGGAGACAGCTTGGAGAGATGCTCCCTCTACATTCTGGAGACAGCTTGGAGAGATGCTCCCTCTACATTCTACAGCCATCTGGAGACAGCTTGGAGAGATGCTCCCTCTACATTCTACAGCCATCTGGAGACAGCTTAGAGAGATGCTCCCCTCTACATTCTACAGCCATCTGGAGACAGCTTGGAGAGATGCTCCCTCTACATTCTACAGCCATCTGGAGACAGCTTGGAGAGATGCTCCCTCTACATTCTACAGCCATCTGGAGACAGCTTGGAGAGATGCTCCCTCTACATTCTACAGCCATCTGGAGACAGCTTGGAGAGATGCTCCCTCTACATTCTACAGCCATCTGGAGACAGCTTGGAGAGATGCTCCCTCTACATTCTACAGCCATCTGGAGACAGCTTGGAGAGATGCTCCCTCTACATTCTACAGCCAACCGGAGACAGCTTGGAGAGATGCTCCCTCTACATTCTACAGCCATCTGGAGACCGCTTGGAGAGATGCTCCCCTCTACATTCTACAGCCATCTGGAGACAGCTTGGAGAGATGCCCCCTCTACATTCTACAGCCATCTGGAGACAGCTTAGAGAGATGCTCCCTCTACATTCTACAGCCATCTGGAGACAGCTTGGAGAGATGCTCCCCTCTACATTCTACAGCCATCTGGAGACAGCTTGGAGAGATGCTCCCCTCTACATTCTACAGCCATCTGGAGACAGCTTGGAGAGTTGCTCCCTCTACATTCTACAGCCATCTGGAGACAGCTTAGAGAGATGCTCCCCTCTACATTCTACAGCCATCTGGAGACAGCTTGGAGAGATGCTCCCTCTACATTCTACAGCCATCTGGAGACAGCTTAGAGAGATGCTCCCTCTACATTCTACAGCCATCTGGAGACAGCTTAGAGAGATGCTCCCTCTACATCTACAGCCATCTGGAGACAGCTTGGAGAGATGCTCCCCTCTACATTCTACAGCCATCTGGAGACAGCTTGGAGAGATGCTCCCTCTACATTCTACAGCCATCTGGAGACAGCTTAGAGAGATGCTCCCCTCTACATTCTACAGCCATCTGGAGACAGCTTGGAGAGATGCTCCCTCTACATTCTGGAGACAGCTTGGAGAGATGCTCCCTCTACATTCTACAGCCATCTGGAGACAGCTTGGAGAGATGCTCCCTCTACATTCTACAGCCATCTGGAGACAGCTTGGAGAGATGCTCCCTCTACATTCTACAGCCATCTGGAGACAGCTTGGAGAGATGCTCCCTCTACATTCTACAGCCATCTGGAGACAGCTTGGAGAGATGCTCCCCTCTACATTCTACAGCCATCTGGAGACAGCTTGGAGAGATGCTCCCTCTACATTCTACAGCCATCTGGAGACTGCTTGGAGAGATGCTCCCTCTACATTCTACAGCCATCTGGAGACAGCTTAGAGACATGCTCCCTCTACATTCTACAGCCATCTGGAGACAGCTTGGAGAGATGCTCCCTCTACATTCTACAGCCATCTGGAGACAGCTTGGAGAGATGCTCCCTCTACATTCTACAGCCATCTGGAGACAGCTTGGAGAGATGCTCCCTCTACATTCTACAGCCATCTGGAGACAGCTTGGAGAGATGCTCCCTCTACATTCTACAGCCATCTGGAGACAGCTTCGAGAGATGCTCCCTCTACATTCTACAGCCATCTGGAGACAGCTTGGAGAGATGCTCCCTCTACATTCTACAGCCATCTGGAGACAGCTTGGAGAGATGCTCCCTCTACATTCTACAGCCATCTGGAGACAGCTTGGAGAGATGCTCCCTCTACATTCTACAGCCATCTGGAGACAGCTTGGAGAGATGCTCCCTCTACATTCTACAGCCATCTGGAGACAGCTTGGAGAGATGCTCCCTCTACATTCTACAGCCATCTGGAGACAGCTTGGAGAGATGCTCCCTCTACATTCTACAGCCATCTGGAGACAGCTTGGAGAGATGCTCCCTCTACATTCTACAGCCATCTGGAGACAGCTTGGAGAGATGCTCCCTCTACATTCTACAGCCATCTGGAGACAGCTTGGAGAGATGCTCCCTCTACATTCTACAGCCATCTGGAGACAGCTTGGAGAGATGCTCCCTCTACATTCTACAGCCATCTGGAGACAGCTTGGAGAGATGCTCCCTCTACATTCTACAGCCATCTGGAGACAGCTTGGAGAGATGCTCCCTCTACATTCTACAGCCATCTGGAGACAGCTTAGAGAGATGCTCCCTCTACATTCTACAGCCATCTGGAGACAGCTTGGAGAGATGCTCCCTCTACATTCTACAGCCATCTGGAGACAGCTTGGAGAGATGCTCCCTCTACATTCTACAGCCATCTGGAGACAGCTTGGAGAGATGCTCCCTCTACATTCTACAGCCATCTGGAGACAGCTTGGAGAGATGCTCCCTCTACATTCTACAGCCATCTGGAGACAGCTTGGAGAGATGCTCCCTCTACATTCTACAGCCATCTGGAGACAGCTTGGAGAGATGCTCCCTCTACATTCTACAGCCATCTGGAGACAGCTTGGAGAGATGCTCCCTCTACATTCTACAGCCATCTGGAGACAGCTTGGAGAGATGCTCCCTCTACATTCTACAGCCATCTGGAGACAGCTTAGAGAGATGCTCCCTCTACATTCTACAGCCATCTTTGTCTTCTCTACCTCTTCTGACTGTTTCTGTATCACTTAAGTCATGTCACCCACGTTTCCTCTCTACCCATGTTTCTACACTACCCATGTTTCCTCTATACCCATGTTTCCTCTATACACATGTTTCTTACTCACTACTTATGTTTCCTCTCTTCCCATGTCTCCTTACTACCCATGTTACCTCCTCTCTTCCCATGTCTCCTTACTACCCATGTTTCCTTCTATCTACCCATGTTTCCTCCCTCTCTACCCATGTTTCCTCTTCACTATCCATGTTTACTTCACCACCCATGTTTCCTCACTACCCATGTTTCCTCACTACCCATGTTTCCTTCTACCCGTGTTTCCTCCTCTCTACCCGTGTTTCCCCTCCACCCATGTTTTCTCCCTATTACCCATGCTTCCTTCTAACCATGTGTCCTGTCTACCCATGCCCCCCCCCAACTACCCACGTTCCCTACTCTCTACCCATGTTTCCCTACTACCCATGTTTCTTTACTACCCCATGTTTACCTACTACCCATGTTTACAACTACCCATGTTTTCCTATCCCTAGCTTGTTTGTGACAGGAACTGTCCCCTGTTGTTTAGTCCAGTTGAGGATTAGCCCAGTTAGCATCGGTAGAATGGATCGCATGGCCCACTATTTTTTTTTCTATGTAAATATAGCAATCCTATGCTAGCTATAGCTAGCTGTAGCATCACCCTGAATGGCAGTCCTATTACATTTCCAGTGTGCTCTAGATGTAATGTAAGGTCACAGATTAGCGATAGCCTAGCATTAGCATTAATGTCAGTGTTATTATAATGGTGACGGATTAGCCGTAGCGTTAGCCTATGCTAGCATCTGTGGTTGCTCTGTGTAGATTCTAATGTCCGAGGTATTAGCAGAAGCAAAGGGGTCACTGTGCTAATCTTATTAGGCAGGAGGAAAATGAGCGAGATACTGCCCACTCCTCAACAACTTAACAGAAGGACTGAACCAAGGGTGCAACCCAAATGGCACCATACTCCTGATGTAGTGCACTACTTTTGAACAGGACACATAAGGCTCTGGTCTAAAGTAGTGCACTATATATAGGGAATAGGGTTTCATAGGGCTCTGGTCTAAAGTATTGCACTATATAGGGAACAGGGTTCCATAGGGCTCTGGTCTAAAGTAGTGCACTATATAGGGAACAGGGTTCCATAGGACTCTGGTCTAAAGTAGTGCACTATATATAGGGAATAGGGTTCCATCGGGCTCTGGTCTAAAGTAGTGCACTATATAGGGAACAGGGTTCCATAGGGCTCTGGTCTAAAGTAGTGCACTATATAGGGAACAGGGTTCCATAGGACTCTGGTCTAAAGTAGTGCACTATATAGGGAATTGGATGCCATTTAGGATGCATTACCAGAGAGGGAATCCCTTCTTTCACATAGACTTTGACTGACATGCACATGAACACACACACATACGCATGCACAATCACTAGGGCTGTGTGTTTTGGACTATCATGTCACATGCCCTAGATTTTAACCTTTATTTAAAGCCTTTTCCAGAAATTAGAATTACACAAAAAATAAATAAAAAATGAAAGCAATTGTCTGAGGATTGGTGCTCGACCATCTGACATACAAATAAAAAGGGACAGCTTGATCAAAAAGCTTTAAATAAAATGTTAAAACACAAGGGCCCTAACCAGGACATATACAGACATGCAGATTACTGTAGAAACACATTACTGAAGGGTGAGCTCCCAGCAGGTAGCAGTGCAGCAAGGCTCAGACCAACAGACTCCTAAGCAGCTTCTATCCCCTGGCCATAAGACCTGTTATAAAGGCTAGTTGGCATAAACGTCACCACATGTAACATATGGATTGGATCAAAAATCCCATTTTTTTTTTTTTTATTACCTGGAAATCGATCGGAATTCCCGAAAGAATGACAGAATCATGTCGGAATTTTGTGATGTAATATGGAGGCCCTATCATGCCAGTGTCACGCCCTGACCTGAGAGAGACGTTTTATTTCTCTATTTTGTTAGGTCAGGGTGTGGGGTGGGCATTCTATGTGTTATATTTCTATGTTGTCTTTTTCTTTGATTGGCCTAGTGTGGTTTCTATCGTTGTCTCTGATTGGGAACCATACTTAGGCAGCCCTTTGTCCCTCCTTCAGTGTGGGACCTTGTTTTTGTACAGCTCAGTTAGCCTGCAGAACGTGACGTTCGTTTTCCGTTTTGTTTTAGTGTTCTGAGTTAAATAAAGAAATATCATGAGCACTTACCACGCTGCGCTTTGGTCTACTCCTTTCGACGACGATCGTCACAGCCAGCCTACTTCCCTACAGTGTAAACTCCAACAGAAATAACTTCAAATGTATAACTTTAAATTAAACCAAATTGTTTGCACTCATGACTACTGTTTTCAATAAAATATTCAGCCAACATACAAGCGTGTTATACTGTGTTATACGATAGCCCTACTAGCCTGCTAAGGTTATCCCTACCAGCCTGCTAACGTTACGTTAGCACTGAATCAGTAAGACAGTTGCTATCAAGATCTAGTTTACAGCTACAATAAAGTAAACCAACGTTCGGGAAATACAATGCGCCATAAAACCAGTTATCAAATAATATATGCTGTTATCTTAGCCAGCAAGCTAGCCAGTTAGCAAAATGTGCTATTTAGCCAACTAGCTGTTAGCCTAGCTAGGCTAGCCAACGACCATGGTTATGGTCAGCAAGCTAGAGCCCAACTTCTGGAGACCAGCTAGAACACAACTAAAACAAAAAGCAAAGAGAAAGCAGAGACTTACAGATTGATCCAACGGTAAAACTTTTAAAAGAGTACATTCTGAGTTAGCTTCCAAAGCGAGGGGTAGGCGGTCGCTTCACCGGGATGAAATCTAAAAATAGATAGATTCCAGTCAGCTAGCGAAGCTGGAAAAAGTTACTAAACTCCCGTAGCCTACTTCACAAAGAACATGCCCGAAAAGTTGACGAAACAAAAAAGGAAAACAGACGAGGTACTACAGAATTAAAGCAAGCAGGTGATTTTTCTCTTTCGTTTGGAGCCCACAGAAAGAAGGCACCAGAGCCTGTCATGCTAACGGGTTCTTACTAGATAGCACAGCAACAAAATGAGTGAATATCATGAATTGTGGCTAACGTTAGCCAGCTTGAGCTAGCTACCGAGCTAGCATACGAACTCAGTAGCACAGAGTAGATCCTCCATATGACGTTGAGAAATAGTGCATTGTGGGTAATTTAGAAGTTATCCGGAAATAAGTTAATGAATACGCAGTAACCCGAAAACATAACTATGTTTGTACTAATAGGTAACCAGATCATGAATACAACTACATACAATTCAAGTGTTTTAGATTCTTCAAAGTAGCCACCCTTTGCCTTGATGACAGCTTTGCAAACTCTTGGCATTCACTCAACCAGCTTCATGAGGAAAGCTTTTCCAACAGTCTTGAAGGAGTTCCCACATATGCTGAGCACTTGTTGGCTGCTTTTCCTTCACTCTGTGGTCCAACTCATCCCAAACCATCTCAATTGGGTTGAGGTCGGGTGATTGTGGAGGTCAGATCATTTTATCCAGGACTCCATCACTCTCCTTCTTGGTCAAAACGCCCTTACACAGCCTGGAGGTGTGTTGGGTCATTGTCCTGTTGAAAAACAAATGATAGTCCCACTAAGCCCAAACCAGATGGGATGGCGTATCGCTGCAGAATGCTGTGGTAGCCATGCTGGTTAAGTCTGCCTTGAATTCTAAATAAATCACAGTGTCACCAGCAAAGCACCCCCACACCATCACACCTCCTCCTCCATGCTTCACGGTGGGAACCACAGAGATTATCCGTTCATCTTCTCTGCATCTCACAAAGACACAGCGGTCAGAACCAAACCTACCTTGTCACAACACAACCGATTGGCTCAAACGCATTAAGGAAAGAAATTCCACAAATTAACTTGTTACACACCTGTTAATTGAAATGCATTCCAAGTGACTACCTCATGAAGCTGATTGAGTGAATGCCAAGAGTGTGCAAAGATGTCATCAAGGCAAAGGGTGGCTACTTTGAAGAATCTCAAAAATAAAATATATTTTGATTTGTTTAACACTTTTTTGGTTACTACATGAACCCATATGTGTCTTCACTATTATTCTACAATATATAAAATAGTAAGAACAAAGCAAAACACTGGAATGAGTAGGTGTGTCCAAACTTTTGACTGGTACTGTATTTAGCACATTTGGTGTAGCGAAATGCTTGTGTTCCTAACTCCAGCAGTGCAGTAGTCAATACACACAAATCTAAAAGTTAAAGAATGGAATCAAGAAATATATAAATATTAGGACGAGTGATGTCTGAGTGGCATTGACTAGAATACACTAGAATACTGTATATACGGTGCATTCAGAAAGTATTCAGACCCCTTGACTATTTCCACATTTTGTTACGTTACAGCCTTTATTATGAAATGGATTCAAATAGATTTTTCCCCCTCATCAATCTACACACAATACCCCATAATGACATCACAATACCCCATAATGACATCACAATACCCCAAAATGACATCACATTACCCCATAATGACATCACATTACCCCATAATGACATCACAATACCCCATAATGGCATCACAATACCCCATAATGACATCACAATACCCCATAATGACATCACAATAACCCATAATGACATCACAATAACTCATGATGACATCACAATACCCCATAATGACAAAGCAAAAACAGGTTTTTAGACATCTTAGCAACTTAAAAAAAAACTGAAATATCACCTTTACGTAACTATTCAATCAGTACTTTGTTGAAGCATCTTTGGCAGCGATTACAGCCTCGAGTCTTCTTGGGTATGAAGCTACAAGCTTGGCACACCTGTATTTGGGGAGTTTCTCCCATTCTTCTCTGCAGATCCTCTCAAGCTCTGTCAGGTTGGATGGGGAGCAATGCTGCACAGCTATTTTCAGGTCTCTCCAGAGATGTTCAATCGGGTTCAAGTACGGGCTCTGGCTGGGCCACTCAAGGACGTTCAGAGACTTGTCCTGAAGCCACTCCTGCGTTGTCTTGGCTGTGTGCTTAGGGTCGTTGTCTTGTTGAACCTTCTCCCCAGTCTGAGGTCCTGAACGCTCTGAAGCATGTTTTCATCAATGATGTCTGTGTACTTTTCTCTGTTCATCTTTCCCTCGATCCTGACTAGTCTCCCAGTCCCAGCCGCTGAAAAACATCCCCACAGCATGATGCTGCCACCACCATGCTTCACCGTAGGGATGGTGCCAGGTTTCCTCCAGACGTGACGCATTCAGGCCAAAGAGGCCAAGGGGTTATGATAAGCTATAGTACAGGGTGGGGTTATGATAAGCTATAATACAGGGTGGGGTTATGATAAGCTCTAATACAGGGTGGGGTTATGATAAGCTATAATACAGGGTGGGGGTTATGATAAGCTATAGTACAGGGTGGGGTTATGATAAGCTATAGTACAGGGTGGGGTTATGATAAGCTATAGTACAGGGTGGGGTTATGATAAGCTATAGTACAGGGTGGGGTTATGATAAGCTATAGTACAGGGTGGGGTTATGATAAGCTATAGTACAGGGTGGGGTTATGATAAGCTATAGTACAGGGTGGGGTTATGATAAGCTATAATACAGGGTGGGGTTATGATAAGCTATAGTACAGGGTGGGGGTCATGATAAGCTATAGTACAGGGTGGGGGTTATGATAAGCTCTAATACAGGGTGGGGGTTATGATAAGGCTTAAAGATGGGTGAACATCGTAGTGTCAATTCATCACAGCTACTATGGCAGTTCCAGACGTTTTGTGTAAGTTAGTCATAAAAACAGCTCACCCTTTAGTTAATGTTTTCTTACTATACAGTACAAATAAGTCAAAGCTACAATGGTGCCCCTCACCATGAGGTTTGTGGTCGGGGTAAAACTCTTAGCCCTGTATGCCAATGTAAATTAGTCTTAAAATACATACATAGTCTACAGCGCACCCCTTAGTGAGCGGACCATGGGTTTAGATAAGGCCTGTAGTCTGCTGTGGCTGAAGTCACACTCGGAGCGTCTATCAGGGGACCCCTGGGTGGTAACAGGACTCCTGCCATGGTTGCAGATAAAGCTCTGTATTTATAGATCTGCTCGGCAGACACTGGGAACGTTCTGGAATGACTGAGGTGAATGCACCTGGATAACAGTCGGAGTGGTTGGGAGTTTAATGCCAGATGTGTGTGTGTGTGTGTGTGTGTGTGTGTGTGTGTGTGTGTGTGTGTGTGTGTGTGTGTGTGTGTGTGTGTGTGTGTGTGTGTGTGTGGCACATGCCTGTGTGTGAGGTCATGGTGAATAACGTGACCATAAAAATGACTAAATGGAGTCTTTCCCCTTCTCCATCCACACACACACACACACA
>NC_059468.1:41240255-41250255 GCF_905237065.1 Salmo salar
GTAAAGTAGGTTACTTATCAAAGATCCATTCATGCATTAGCCAATGAAATGTGAAGTGATTTGTGTTGGCCCCTGTTGGCCCCTGTTGGCCCCTGATCAACCAGTAGAGAGACAGCAAAGTTGTCATTCTCACAGCGCTGGTGCCGATGTGAGGTTGTTGGTTTCCGTTGTCACCACGATGGCCGGATCGGATGTATGTATTGATTATGACACGGTTCTGATTGGTGAATGGTGACAATTGATTTTTGTTGATTGATTAAACCCTATGGGAAGGTAACCTTGACCACATGCAGTGTGTGGTGTGTGTGTGGTGTGTGTGTGTGTGTGTGTGTGTGTGTGTGTGGTGTGTGTGTGTGTGTGTGGTGTGTGTGTGTGTGTGTGAGTGTGTGTGTGTGTGTGTGTGAGTGTGTGTGTGTGTGTGTGTGTGTGTGTGTGTGTGTGTGTGTGGTGTGTGTGTGTGTGTGTGAGTGTGTGTGCGTGTGTGTGTGTGTGTGTGTGCGTGCGTGCGTTAGACAACAAGGACAACTGAGACCACTGAGTTCAGCTGCTTGGAGCACCAGTCCATTCCATAGTTACACCATGTAGTAACAGTCCCAGTCCATTCCATAGTTACACCATGTAGTAACAGTCCCAGTCCATTCCATAGTTACACCATGTAGTAACAGTCCCGGTCCATTCCATAGTTACACCATGTAGTAACAGTCCCGGTCCATTCCATAGTTACACCATGTAGTAACAGTCCCGGTCCATTCCATAGTTACACCATGTAGTAACAGTCCCAGTCCATTCCATAGTTACACCATGTAGTAACAGTCCCGGTCCATTCCATAGTTACACCATGTAGTAACAGTCCCGGTCCATTCCATAGTTACACCATGTAGTAACAGTCCCGGTCCATTCCATAGTTACACCATGTAGTAACAGTCCCAGTCCATTCCATAGTTACACCATGTAGTAACAGTCCCAGTCCATTCCATAGTTACACCATGTAGTAACAGTCCCAGTCCATTCCATAGTTACACCATGTAGTAACAGTCCCAGTCCATTCCATAGTTACACCATGTAGTAACAGTCCCGGTCCATTCCATAGTTACACCATGTAGTAACAGTCCCAGTCCATTCCATAGTTACACCATGTAGTAACAGTCCCGGTCCATTCCATAGTTACACCATGTAGTAACAGTCCCGGTCCATTCCATAGTTACACCATGTAGTAACAGTCCCAGTCCATTCCATAGTTACACCATGTAGTAACAGTCCCGGTCCATTCCATAGTTACACCATGTAGTAACAGTCCCGGTCCATTCCATAGTTACACCATGTAGTAACAGTCCCGGTCCATTCCATAGTTACACCATGTAGTAACTATGGAATGACATATATATGTGACATAGCTGTGTCGTAAGCACCTTATGAATGGTCATGAGGGAGATTCCCCTCAGGGTTTCTGGATCAAAAAGGGGCGTAGATGGTTGGCGTGGCAATGGGCGTGGTTGGCGTGGCAATGGGCGTGGTTGGCGTGGCAATGGGCGTGGTTGGCGTGGCAATGGGCGTGGTTGGCGTGGCAATGGGCGTGGTTGGCGTGGCAATGGGCGTGGTTGGCGTGGCAATGGGCGTGGTTGGCGTGGCAATGGGCGTGGTTGGCGTGGCAATGGGCGTGGTTGGCGTGGCAATGGGCGTGGTTGGCGTGGCAATGGGCGTGGTTGGCGTGGCAATGGGCGTGGTTGGCGTGGCAATGGGCGTGGTTGGCGTGGCAATGGGCGTGGTTGGCGTGGCAATGGGCGTGGTTGGCGTGGCAATGGGCGTGGTTGGCGTGGCAATGGGCGTGGTTGGCGTTGCTGAATTTTAGAGAACGTTTTAAAGGCCCCCATCTTGGTGGGTTTTTTGGAGGGAGGGGGGGGGGGGTGTTTGCATTTTTAAGCCAATTTCCTGCAATTCTTTGAATTTCTGCATGGATCCAAGATGCATCTTTGCGGTGTTAAAGTACATTTCCTCAATTTCTACTCAGTTTTTCTCCGGAGCTGAGAGTACATGTTGCAGTTTTCTATGCATTTTGCTATGGCTTTGTCTTTTTGCTCAGACTTATCTACAAAATCAACATTGTTAATGAATTGATTTTTCTATTCTATCTAGCTATTATTTTGGTGATTGTTAGTTCTCAACCGTTATATCATTAGAAAATATATAGGTCCATTATCTTTACATCTTAGTTGTTTAAGTTTACACTAAAAGTGTTTTTCCATCCCGAAAATGAATTTAGACCTAAGCCCAAGACTTTCTATTTCAGAGGGTATGCAGACTGTGCACTGTGCCTCCACCATGGCTCTGCCTCATTTGTTTTTGTTTACCCAGAAAATACCTGGCCTTCTCTCCGTCTCTTATGCTCTGTGGTTCCTTCTCTCTTCTTCTCTTCTCTTTCTTCTCTCTTCTTCCCTTCTTTCTTCTCTCTTCTTCTCTTCTCTTTCTCCTCTCTTCTTCTCTTCTTTCACCTCTCTTCTCTTCGTTCTCATCTCTCTTCTTCTCTTCGTTCTCATCTCTCTTCTTCTCTTCGTTCTCATCTCTCTTCTTCTCTTCTTTCTCATCTCTCTTCTTCTCTTCTTTCTCTTCTCTTCTCTTCTTTCTCCTCTCTCTTCTTCCTTTCTTTCTCCTCCCTTCTTCCCTTCTCCCTCTCTTGGACACATCTACTTTTCTAGATACTTTCAGCCTCAGTGTGTTGTTTATTCTTTTAGGTTTTGAGAATAAACTTTCCTTGGATTGACATGTTAAAATTCAGTATTTGTGTATTTTATTAATTCAATTATTCAGTTTCTACTACTATGGGCTCTTGTTTCTCTACCATTCTCAAAATGATCTGGGCACACCAACAAAAACACACCGATATGGGTCACAATGACAGACAGACAGACAGACAGACAGACAGACAGACAGACAGACAGACAGACAGACAGACAGACAGACAGACAGACAGACAGACAGACAGACAGACAGACAGACAGACAGACAGACAGACATGTGATGTTTGGGATTACAATGATTGTGACTTCCTACACAAAGATTTCTACAGACATATCGCTAGAGCGTTACTCTAACCATGCACTGTACTGTTGGTCAACTTTATTATAAACACTGATCTGTTGGTCTGGTCAGCTGTCAGCCGTGGGTGTGAGCTCTTGACAGGCTGGATAGGGGCCAGGTTAGCCCACGTCTGTTGCCCAAGGAGGGGCTTGTCCTCTGGCCTGCTCTGCCCACTGCAACCCCTCCATGGAGCACCTGCAGACAGAAGGATCTACCACACAGCTAGTCCTACCACACAGCTAGTCCTACCACACAGCTAGTCCTACCACACAGCTAGTCCTACCACATAGCTAGTCCTACCACATAGCTAATCCTACCACATAGCTAGTCCTACCACATAGCTAGTCCTACCACACACAGCTAATCCTACCACACAGCTAGTCCTACCACATAGCTAATCCTACCACACAGCTAATCCTACCACACAGCTAATCCTACCACATAGCTAGTCCTACCACATAGCTAGTCCTACCACATTGCTAGTCCTACCACATAGCTAATCATACCACATAGCTAGTCCTACCACACTGCTAATCCTATCACATAGCTAATCCTACCACACAGCTAGTCCTACCACACAGCTAATCCTACCACATAGCTAATCCTACCACATAGCTAAACCTACCACATAGCTAGGCCTACCACACAGCTAATTCTACCACATAGCTAGTCCTACCACACAGCTAATCCTACCACATAGCTAGTTCTACCACATAGCTAGTCCTACCACATAGCAAGCCTACCACATAGCTAATCCTACCACATAGCTAGTTCTACCACACAGCTAATCCTACCACACAGCTAATTCTACCACACAGCTAGTCCTACCACACAGCTAACCCTACCACACAGCTAATCCTACCACATAGCTAATCCTACCACACAGCTAGTAGTCCTACCACACAGCTAATCATACCACACGGCTAATCCTACCACATAACTAGTCATAACACAAAGCTAGTCCTATCACACAGCTAATCCCACCACACAGCTAGTCCTACCACATAGCTAATCCTACCACACAGCTAGTCCTACCACATAGCTAATCCTACCACACAGCTAATCCTACCACACAGCTAATCCTACCACATAGTTAGTCCTACCACATAGCTAGTCCTATCACATAGCTAGTCCTACCACATAGCTAGTCCTACCACATAGCTAGTCCTACCACACACAGCTAATCCTATCACATTGCTAATCCTACCACACAGCTAGTCCTACCACACAGCTAAACCTACCACATAGCTAATCCTACCACATAGCTTATCCTACCACATAGCTAGTCCTACCACACAGCTAATTCTACCACATAGCTAGTCCTACCACACAGCTACTCCTACCACACAGCTAATCCTACCACATAGCTAGTCCTACCACATAGCTAGTCCTACCACACAGCTAATCCTACCACACAGCTAATTCTACCACACAGCTAGTCCTACCACACAGCTAACCCTACCACACAGCTAATCCTACCACATAGCAAATCCTACCACACAGCTAGTAGTCCTGCCACACAGCTAAACCTACCACACGGCTAATCCTACCAGATAGCTAGTCCTACCACATGGCTTATTCTACCAGATAGCTAGTCCTACCACATAGCTAATCCTACCACACAGCTAATCCTACCACATTGCTAGTCCTTCCACACAGCTAGTCCTACCACATAGCTAGTCCTACCACATAACTAGTCATAACACAAAGCTAGTCCTATCACACAGCTAATCCCACCACACAGCTAGTCCTACCACATAGCTAATCCTACCACATAGCTAGTCCTACCACATAGCTAGTCCTACCACACAGCTAATCCTACCACACAGCTAATTCTACCACAAAGCTAATCCTACCACACAGCTAATCCTACCATATAGCTAGTCCTACCACACAGCTAATCCTACCACATAGCTAATCCTACCACACAGCTAATCCTACCACATAGATAATGCTACCACACAGCTAATTCTACCACACAGCTAATCCTACCACATAGCTAATCCTACCAGATAGCTAATCCTACCACATAGCTAATCCTACCACACAGCTAATCCTACCACATAGCTAGTCCTACCACATAGCTAGTCCTACCACACAGCAAATCATACCACATAGCTTGCACTACCACATAGCTAATCCTACCACATAGCCTACCCTACCACATAGCTAATCCTACCACACAGCTAATCCTACCACATAGCTAGTCCTACCACACAGCTAATCCTACCACATAGCTAATCCTACCACACAGCTAATCCTACCACACAGCTAATCCTACCACACAGCTAGTCCTACCACACAGCTAATCCTACCACACAGCTAGTCCTACCACATAGCTAGTTCTACCACACAGCTAATCCTACCACACACCTAATCCTACCACATAATATCCTACCACACAGCTAATCCTACCACATAGCTAGTCCTACCACATAGCTAATCCTACCACACAGCTAATTCTACCACATAGCTAATCCTACCACACAGCTAATCCTACCACATAGCTAATCCTACCAGATAGCTAGTCCTAACACATAGCTAATCCTACCAGATAGCTAGTCCTACCACATAGCTAGTCCTTCCACATAGCTAGTCCTACCACATAGCTAGTCCTTCCACATAGCTAGTCCTTCCACATAGCTAGTCCTAACACATAGCTAGTCCTAACACAAAGATAATCCTACCAAATAGCTAGTCCTACCACATACCTAATCCTAACACATAGCTGGTCATAACACAAACCTAGTCCTAACACAAAGATAATTCTACCAAATAGCTAGTCCTACCACATAGCTAATCCTAACACATAGCTAGTCCTAACACATAGCTAGTCCTAACACATAGCTAGTCCTAACACAAAGCTAGTCCTACCACATAGCTAGTCCTACCACATAGCTAGTCCTACCACATAGCTAGTCTTACCATATAGCTAATCCTACCACATAGCTAGTCCTACCACAAAGCTAATCCTACCACATAGCTAGTTCTACCACGTAGCTAGTCCTACCACATAGCAAGTCTTACCACATAGCTAGTCCTACCACATAGCTAGTCCTACCACATAGCCAATCTTACCACATAGCTAATCCTACCGCATAGCTAGTCCTAACACATAGCTTGTCCTACCACATAGCTAGTCCTAACACATAGCTATTCCCAACACATAGCTAGACCTAACACATAGCTAGTCCCAACACATAGCTAGACCTAACACATAGCTACATAACTAGTCCTAACACATAGCTGGTTCTACCACATAGCTAGTCCTATCACATAGCTAGTCCTACCACATAGCTAGTCCTTCCACATAGCTAGTCCTTCCACATAGCTAGTCCTAACACATAGCTAGTCCTAACACAAAGATAATCCTACCAAATAGCTAGTCCTACCACATACCTAATCCTAACACATAGCTAGTCCTAACACATAGCTAGTCCTAACACATAGCTAGTCCTAACACAAAGCTAGTCCTACCACATAGCTAGTCCTACCACATAGCTAGTCTTACCACATAGCTAATCCTACCACATAGCTAGTCCTACCACAAAGCTAATCCTACCACTTAGCTAGTCCTACCACGTAGCTAGTCCTACCACATAGCAAGTCTTACCACATAGCTAGTCCTACCACATAGCTAGTCCTACCACATAGCCAATCTTACCACATAGCTAATCCTACCACATAGCTAGTCCTAACACATAGCTTGTCCTACCACATAGCTAGTCCTAACACATAGCTAATCCCAACACATAGCTAGACCTAACACATAGCTAGTCCCAACACATAGCTAGTCCTAACACATAGCTGGTTCTACCACATAGCTAGTCCTACCACATAGCTAGTCCTACACATAGCTACTCCCAACACATAGATATACCTAACACATAGCTACATAGCTAGTCCTACCACATAGCTAGTCCTACCGCATAGCTAGTCCTACACATAGCTTGTCCTACCACATAGCTAGTCCTAACACATAGCTAGTCCCAACATATAGCTAGACCTAACACATAGCTACATAGCTAGTCCTACCACATAGCTAGTCCTTCCACATAGCTAGTCCTAACACATAGCTAGTCTTAACACATAGCTACATAGCTAGTCCTAACACAAAGCTAGTTCTAAGACAAAGCTAATCCTACCACCTAGCTTGTCCTACCACAAAGCTAATCCTACCACATAGCTAGTCCTAACACAAAGCTAATCCTACAACATAGCTAGTCCTAACACATAGCTAGTCCTACCACATAGCAAGTTTTACAACATAGCTAGTCCTACCACATAGCTAGTCCTATCACATAGCTAATCTTACCACATAGCTAATCCTACCACATAGCTAATCCCAACACATAGCTAGACCTAACACATAGCTAGTCCCAACACATAGCTAGACCTAACACATAGCTACATAGCTAGTCCTAACAAATAGCTGGTTCTACCACATAGCTAGTCCTACCACATAGCTAGTCCTACACATAGCTTGTCCTACCACATAGCTAGTCCTAACACATAGCTAGTCCCAACACATAGCTATACCTAACACATAGCTACACAGCTAGTCCTACCACATAGCTAGTCCTACCACATAGCTAGTCCTACACATAGCCTGTCCTACCACATTGCTAGTCCTAACACATAGCTAGTCCCAACACATAGCTAGACCTAACACATAGCTAATCCTACCACATAGCTAGTCCTTCCACATAGCTAGTCCTGACATATAGCTAGTCCTAACACATAGCTAGTCCTATCACATAGCTACATAGCTAGTCCTAAGTCAAAGCCAGTTCTAACACAAAGCTAATCCTACCACCTAGCTTTTCCTACCACAAAGTTAATCCTACCGCATAGCTAGTCCTAACACATAGCTAATTCTACCACACAGCTGGTCCTAACACATAGCTACATAGCTAGTCCTACCACATAGCTAGTCCTACCGCATAGCTAGTCCTTCACATAGCTTGTCCTACCACATAGCTAGTCCTAACACATTTCTAGTCCTAACACATAGCTACATAGCTAGTCCTACCACATAGCTAGTCCTAACACATAGCTAGTCTTACCACATAGCTAGTCCTAACACATAGCTAGTGCTAACACATAGCTACATAGTGAGTCCTACCACATAGCTAGTCCTAACACATAGCTAGTCCTAACACATAGCTACATAGCTAGTCCTAACACGTACCTAGTCCTACACATAGCTAGTCCTACCACATAGCTAGTCCTACCATATAGTTAGTCCTACACATAGCTAGTCCTACCACATAGCTAGTCCTAGCACATAGCTAATCCTACCACATTGCTAGTCCTTCCACATAGCTACATAGCTAGTCCTACCACATAGCTAGTCCTACCACATAGCTAGTCCTACCACATAGATAGTCCTAACACATAGCTAGTCCTACCACATAGCTAGTCCTACCACATAGCTCGTCCTACCACATAGCTATTCCTAACACATAGCTAGTCCTACCACATAGCTAGTCCTAACACATAGATAGTCTTACCACATAGCTAGTCCTAACACATAGCTAGTCCTTCCACATAGCTAGTCCTACCACATAGTTAGTCCTACACATAGCTAGTCCTACCACATAGCTAGTCCTAACACATAGCTACATAGCTAGTCCTACCACATAGCTAGTCCAACCACATAGCTAGTCCTAACACATAGATAGTCCTAACACATAGCTAGTCCTAACACATAGCTACATACATAGTCCTACACATAGCTAGTCCTAACACATAGCTAGTCCTAACACATAGCTACATAGCTAGTCCTAACACATAGCTAGTCCTAACACATAGCTACATAGTTAGTCCTACACATAGCAAGCCTACCACATAGCTAGTCCTAACACATAGCTAGTCCTACCACATAGCTAGTCCTAACACATAGCTACATAGCTAGTCCTAACACATAGCTACATAGTTTGTCCTACCACATAGCTAGTCCTACCACATAGCTATTCTACCACATAGCTAGTCCTAACACATAGATAGTCTTACCACATAGCTAGTCCTAACACATAGCTAGTCCTTCCACATAGCTAGTCCTACCACATAGTTAGTCCTACACATAGCTAGTCCTACCACATAGCTAGTCCTAACACATAGCTACATAGCTAGTCCTACCACATAGCTAGTCCAACCACATAGCTAGTCCTAACACATAGCTAGTCCTAACACATAGCTAGTCCTAACACATAGCAACATAGTTAGTCCTACACATAGCTAGTCCTAACACATAGCTAGTCCTAACACATAGCTACATAGTTAGTCCTACACATAGCAAGTCCTACCACATAGCTAGTCCTAACAAATAGCTAGTCCTACCACATAGCTAGTCCTAACACATAGCTACATAGCTAGTCCTAACACATAGCTACATAGTTTGTCCTACCACATAGCTAGTCCTACCACATAGCTATCCTACCACATAGCTAGTCCTACCACATAGCTATCCTACCACATAGCTAGTCCTACCACATAGCTATCCTACCACATAGCTAGTCCAACCACATAGCTAGTCCTACCACATAGCTAATCCTATCACATAGCTGTCCTACCACATAGCTAGTCCTACCACATAGCTAGTCCTACCACATAGCTATCCTACCACATAGCTAGTCCAACCACATGGCTAGTCCTACCACATAGCTAATCCTACCACATAGCTATCCTACCACATAGCTAGTCCAACCACATGGCTAGTCCTACCACACATATAGCATGCACACACATATAGCACAGGTCATATGGGAACACAGGGCTTGATACAATAGGACATGTTCTCCTTTGCTTTATCTGGCCTACCTGGTTAAATAAAGGGGAACACAGGGCTTGATACAATAGGAGCGTGCGGTCCCTAATCTGTGACAGAGAGCTTTCCATGTCGTGACCTGAATAACTCTGCTCT
>NC_059468.1:41255255-41307755 GCF_905237065.1 Salmo salar
GTGTAGAGTCCTGTTAGTGTGTAGAGTCCTGTCAGAGTCCTGTCAGTGTGTAGAGTCCTGTTAGTGTGTAGAGTCCTGTCAGAGTCCTGTCAGTGTGTAGAGTCCTGTTAGTGTGTAGAGTCCTGTCAGAGTGTAAAGTCCTGTCAGTGTGTAGAGTCCTGTCAGAGTGTAGAGTCCTGTCAGAGTGTAGAGTCCTGTTAGTGTGTAGAGTCCTGTCAGAGTCCTGTCAGTGTGTAGAGTCCTGTTAGTGTGTAGAGTCCTGTCAGAGTGTAGAGTCCTGTCAGAGTGTAGAGTCCTGTCAGAGTGTAGAGTCCTGTTAGTGTGTAGAGTCCTGTCAGAGTCCTGTCAGTGTGTAGAGTCCTGTTAGTGTGTAGAGTCCTGTCAGAGTGTAGAGTCCTGTCAGTGTGTAGAGTCCTGTCAGAGTGCTGTCGGTGTGTAGAGTCCTGTCAGAGTGTAGAGTCCTTTCAGTGTGTAGAGTCCTGTCAGAGTGTAGAGTCCTGTTAGTGTGTAGAGTCCTGTTAGTGTGTAGAGTCCTGTCAGAGTGTAGAGTCCTGTCAGTGTGCAGAGTCCTGTCAGAGTCCTGTCGGTGTGTAGAGTCCTGTCAGAGTGTAGAGTCCTGTCAGAGTCCTGTCAGTGTGTAGAGTCCTGTCAGAGTCCTGTGAGTGTGTAGAGTCCTGTCAGAGTGTATCGTCCTGTCAGTGTGTAGAGTCCTGTCAGAGTCCTGTCAGTATGTAGAGTCCTGTCAGAGTCCTGTCAGTGTGTAGAGTCCTGTCAGAGTGTGTAGAGTCCTGTCAGAGTGTAGAGTCCTGTCAGAGTCCTGTCAGTGTGTAGAGTCCTGTCAGAGTCCTGTCAGTGTGTAGAGTCCTGTCAGAGTGTGTAGAGTCCTGTCAGTGTGTAGAGTCCTGTCAGAGTCCTGTCAGAGTCCTGTCAGTGTGTAGAGTCCTGTCAGTGTGTAGAGTCCTGTCAGAGTCCTGTCAGTGTGTAGAGTCCTGTTAGTGTGTAGAGTCCTGTCAGTGTGTAGAGTCTTGTCAGAGTGTAGAGTCCTGTCAGAGTGTAGAGTCCTGTTAGTGTGTAGAGTCCTGTCAGAGTCCTGTCAGTGTGTAGAGTCCTGTTAGTGTGTAGAGTCCTGTCAGAGTGTAGAGTCCTGTCAGTGTGTAGAGTCCTGTCAGAGTGCTGTCGGTGTGTAGAGTCCTGTCAGAGTGTAGAGTCCTTTCAGTGTGTAGAGTCCTGTCAGAGTGTAGAGTCCTGTTAGTGTGTAGAGTCCTGTTAGTGTGTAGAGTCCTGTCAGAGTGTAGAGTCCTGTCAGTGTGCAGAGTCCTGTCAGAGTCCTGTCAGTGTGTTGAGTCCTGTCAGAGTGTAGAGTCCTGTCAGAGTCCTGTCAGTGTGTAGAGTCCTGTCAGAGTCCTGTCAGTGTGTAGAGTCCTGTCAGAGTGTATCGTTCTGTCAGTGTGTAGAGTCCTGTCAGAGTCCTGTCAGTATGTAGAGTCCTGTCAGAGTCCTGTCAGTGTGTAGAGTCCTGTCAGAGTGTGTAGAGTCCTGTCAGAGTGTAGAGTCCTGTCAGAGTCCTGTCAGTGTGTAGAGTCCTGTCAGAGTCCTGTCAGTGTGTAGAGTCCTGTCAGAGTCCTGTCAGTGTGTAGAGTCCTGTCAGAGTGTGTAGAGTCCTGTCAGTGTGTAGAGTCCTGTCAGAGTCCTGTCAGAGTCCTGTCAGTGTGTAGAGTCCTGTCAGTGTGTAGAGTCCTGTCAGAGTCCTGTCAGTGTGTAGAGTCCTGTTAGTGTGTAGAGTCCTGTCAGTGTGTAGAGTCTTGTCAGAGTGTAGAGTCCTGTCAGAGTGTAGAGTCCTGTTAGTGTGTAGAGTCCTGTCAGAGTCCTGTCAGTGTGTAGAGTCCTGTTAGTGTGTAGAGTCCTGTCAGAGTGTAGAGTCCTGTCAGTGTGTAGAGTCCTGTCAGAGTGCTGTCGGTGTGTAGAGTCCTGTCAGAGTGTAGAGTCCTTTCAGTGTGTAGAGTCCTGTCAGAGTGTAGAGTCCTGTTAGTGTGTAGAGTCCTGTTAGTGTGTAGAGTCCTGTCAGAGTGTAGAGTCCTGTCAGTGTGCAGAGTCCTGTCAGAGTCCTGTCAGTGTGTAGAGTCCTGTCAGAGTGTAGAGTCCTGTCAGAGTCCTGTCAGTGTGTAGAGTCCTGTCAGAGTCCTGTCAGTGTGTAGAGTCCTGTCAGAGTGTATCGTTCTGTCAGTGTGTAGAGTCCTGTCAGAGTCCTGTCAGTATGTAGAGTCCTGTCAGAGTCCTGTCAGTGTGTAGAGTCCTGTCAGAGTGTGTAGAGTCCTGTCAGAGTGTAGAGTCCTGTCAGAGTCCTGTCAGTGTGTAGAGTCCTGTCAGAGTCCTGTCAGTGTGTAGAGTCCTGTCAGAGTGTGTAGAGTCCTGTCAGTGTGTAGAGTCCTGTCAGAGTCCTGTCAGAGTCCTGTCAGTGTGTAGAGTCCTGTCAGTGTGTAGAGTCCTGTCAGAGTCCTGTCAGTGTGTAGAGTCCTGTCAGTGTGTAGAGTCCTGTCAGAGTCCTGTCAGTGTGTAGAGTCCTGTCAGAGTCCTGTCAGTGTGTAGAGTCCTGTCAGAGTCCTGTCGGTGTGTAGAGTCCTGTCAGAGTGTAGAGTCCTGTCAGAGTCCTGTCGGTGTGTAGAGTCCTGTCAGAGTGTAGAGTCCTGTGAGTGTGTAGAGTCCTGTCAGTGTGTAGAGTCCTGTCAGTGTGTAGAGTCCTGTCAGTGTGTAGAGTCCTGTCAGAGTCCTGTCAGAGTGTAGAGTCCTGTTAGTGTGTAGAGTCCTGTCAGTGTGTAGAGTCCTGTCAGAGTCCTGTCAGTGTGTAGAGTCCTGTCAGAGTCCTGTCAGTGTGTAGAGTCCTGTCAGAGTCCTGTCGGTGTGTAGAGTCCTGTCAGAGTGTAGAGTCCTGTCAGAGTCCTGTCGGTGTGTAGAGTCCTGTCAGAGTGTAGAGTCCTGTGAGTGTGTAGAGTCCTGTCAGTGTGTAGAGTCCTGTCAGTGTGTAGAGTCCTGTCAGTGTGTAGAGTCCTGTCAGAGTCCTGTCGGTGTGTAGAGTCCTGTCAGAGTCCTGTCAGAGTGTAGAGTCCTGTTAGTGTGTAGAGTCCTGTCAGTGTGTAGAGTCCTGTCAGAGTCCTGTCAGTGTGTAGAGTCCTGTCAGAGTCCTGTCAGTGTGTAGAGTCCTGTCAGAGTCCTGTCAGTGTGTAGAGTCCTGTCAGAGTCCTGTCGGTGTGTAGAGTCCTGTCAGAGTGTAGAGTCCTGTCAGAGTGTAGAGTCCTGTCAGAGTGTAGAGTCCTGTCAGAGTGTGTAGAGTCCTTGTAGAGTCCTGTCAGTGTGTAGAGTCCTGTCAGAGTGTAGAGTCCTGTCAGAGTGTAGAGTCCTGTCAGAGTGTGTAGAGTCCTTGTAGAGTCCTGTCAGTGTGTAGAGTCCTGTCAGAGTGTGTAGAGTCCTGTCAGAGTGTGTAGAGTCCTGTCAGTGTGTAGAGTCCTGTCAGTGTGTAGAGTCCTGTCAGAGTGTAGAGTCCTGTGAGTGTGTAGGGCCCTGTGAGTGTGTAGGGCCCTGTGAGTGTGTAGAGTCCTGTGAGTGTGTAGATTCCTGTCAGTGTGTAGGGCCCTGTCAATGTGTAGAGTCCTGTGAGTGTGTAGAGTCCTGTCAGTGTGTAGGGCCCTGTCAGTGTGTAGAGTCCTGTCAGTGTGTAGAGTCCTGTCAGTGTGTAGAGTACTGTCAGTGTGTAGAGTACTGTCAGTGTGTAGAGTCCTGTCAGTGTGTAGAGTCCTGTCAGAGTCCTGTCGGTGTGTAGAGTCCTGTCAGAGTGTAGAGTCCTGTCAGAGTCCTGTCAGTGTGTAGAGTCCTGTCAGAGTCCTGTCAGTGTGTAGAGTCCTGTGAGTGTGTAGGGCCCTGTGAGTGTGTAGGGCCCTGTCAGTCTGCTTAAAAAGGTAAATGAGAATACAAGGTTAACTCAGATAGTCCATGTAGCTAATTTGTTAGCTATTTATCAGCCTTATTGCTTTGGGATAGAAGCTGTTCAAGAGACTGTTAGTGCCAGACTTGATGGACCGGAACACTTGCCATGCGGAAGCAGAGAGATTGATCTATGGCTTGGCTGGTTGGAGTCTTTAACGATTTTCCGGGCCTTTCTACCACACCACCTGATATAGAGGTCCTGGATGGCAGGGAGATCGGCCCCAGTGATGTACTGGGCTGTCCGCACCACCCTCTGTAGCGTCATGCGATCGAGGGATGGTGCTGTTGCCATACCAGGCAGTGATGTTCTCATTGGTACAGCTGTAGAACCATGCGTTTGGAGCATTTCAAGTCTTTAGTGGTTTGGACACTGAGAAACTTGAAGCTCTCGACCTGCTCCACTGCAGCCCTGTCGATGTGTTTCCTGTAGTCCACGACGCTGTGGACTGTTTCCTGTTGTCCACGACACTTCCTGTAGTCCACGATCAGCTCCTTGGTCCCTTACTGACGTTGAGGGAGTGGTTGCCAGGTTACTGACCTCCTCCCTGTAGGTTGTCTCATCGTCGCCGGTGATCAGGCCTACCTCCGTCTTGTCGTCAACAAACTTGATGACGGGGTTGGAGTTGTGCGCGGCCACGCCGTCATGGGTAAACTGGGCGTCCAGGAGGGGACTAAGCACACACCCCTGAGGGGCCCCTGTGTTGAGGGTCAGTGTGGACGGAGGTGATGTTGCCTACTCTTACCACCTGGGGTCGGACCGTAAGGAAGTCCAGGATCCAGTTGCAGAGGGAGGTGTTCAGACCCAAACTCCTAAGCTTGTGGGTTATATTATGACATTACTCGAAATATTTAACTCTAGAATACTGAACAACACTGCAGAGAGTTAAAGCTGCAAAATCTCACTTTTTTGGGGGGTGACCGGACCCAATTCACATAGAAATGTGAGTTATAGATCTGTCATTCTCATTGAAAGCAAGTCTAACAAACAGTAGATCTGTTCTATGTACGCCATTGCTACGCTTCCCTTGCTTCAGTTTAATTTGTATGTCTTTTACCTTAGGTTTTGTACACCAGCTTCAAACAGCTGAAATACTATGTTGTTGGTATCTGATGCTAAGCACAGGCTATTAATTCCTGGCAGAGATGTCAGATCTTACAACACTGGCTGCCGTGCGTTTGAAACGCTTTATATTAGGTCTTTCTGAAACACATGTCGACAACACTGCCGTGTGTTTGAAACACTTGTCATATGTGACAGGTTTAACATGCAAGCAGGTGTGTTTATGGGGGTGACGTGAACAACATTCTAGACTAGAGGGATGTTGACTTCTATTGTTTTGGTTTCCTCTTTCTTCTCCATCTCTACATCTATGTCTCTCTCCATCTCTATCACTCTTTCTCCATCTCTCTCTCTCTCTCTCTCTCTCGCCTTCCCTCCATCTCTCTCTGTCTCTCCTTCCCTCCATCTCTCTCTGTCTCTTGCCTTCCCTCCATCTCTCTCTCTCTCCTTCCCTCCATCTCTCTCTCTCTCTCCTTCCCTCCATCTCTCTCTCTCTCTCTCTCTCTCCTTCCCTCCATCTCTCTCTCCTTCCCTCCATCTCTCTCTCCCCTTCCCTCCATCTCTCTCTCCCCTTCCCTCCATCTCTCTCTCTCGCCTTCCCTCCATCTCTCTCTGTCTCTCCTTCCCTCCATCTCTCTCTGTCTCTTGCCTTCCCTCCATCTCTCTCTCTCTCCTTCCCTCCATCTCTCTCTCTCTCTCCTTCCTTCCCTCCATCTCTCTCTCTCTCTCTCTCTCTCTCCTTCCCTCCATCTCTCTCTCCTTCCCTCCATCTCTCTCTCCCCTTCCCTCCATCTCTCTCTCCCCTTCCCTCCATCTCTCTCTCTTGCCTTCCCTCCATCTCTCTCTCTCTCCTTCCCTCCATCTCTCTCTCCCCTTCCCTCCATCTCTCTCTCTCCTTCCCTCCATCTCTCTCTCCTTCCCTCCATCTCTCTCTCTCCTTCCCTCCATCTCTCTCTCCCCTTCCCTCCATCTCTCTCTCTCCTTCCCTCCATCTCTCTCTCTCCTTCCCTCCATCTCTCTTAGCTCTGGGACAGATCATGCTGTATGTGGATGGGATGAATGGAGTCATCTGTCATATTGAGACCGTCCAGTGGCTCTACGCTCTCATTGGCTCAAAGGTGACAAGCTACAGTATCTGTTTTACTGTACAAACTAAATACCAATATACAGGTTTGTTAGAAACTCTGACTAAATACCAATATACAGGTTTGTTAGAAACTCTGACTAAATACCAATAAATAGTTAGTTGATTGTTAGAAACTCTGGGGCCTTGTTGTCAGAGTGTCTGCCCTGATATTGGAAGGCTGGGGATTTTATCCGCGGTCGAGTCCTACCAAAGACCTTTATAAATGCTATAGACGTGTCTGACTGACCCTGTCTGTGTCTCAGTTCCGCTTGGTGGTGAAGACAGCTCTGAAGTTGTTGCTGGTGTTTGTGGACTACTCAGAGTCCAACGCCCCTCTACTTATAGAGGCCATCACTACTGTAGACACCAAGAGAGGTATCGTTCTGTCTGTCTGTCTGTCTGTCTGTCAGCCTTGATTAAGGGTGTGATTAATTGAGTGTTTGAGTCATGGATTGGTTAAGCTATCAATAAAGCTCGACGGTCAAATGAAAGAATGATTGATATCTTATTGACTAGTGGTGTTTCTCCAGGTTGTAAGCAGTGGTCTAATGCCATGGAGATCTTAGCTGAGAAGGATGGAGTGGACACAGAGCTCCTGGTCTACGGTATGACCCTCATCAACAAGGTACACACACCCACGGCTTGGTCTGGCAACACATTGCATATGACATAGAACACACGTCATTCTACACACAAATTCACACCTCCCTCCCATTCAAACTCCCTCTCTCTCTCTCTCTCCTCCCCCTCCCCACTCCCTCCTCCTCCCCCCTCTCCCCTCCCCCTCCCTCCCCACTCCCTCCTCCCCCTCCCCACTCCCTCCTCCTCCCCCTCTCCCCCTCCCCTCCCTCCCCACTCCCTCCTCCCCCTCTCCCTCCCTCTCTCCCACTCCCTCCCCACTCCCTCCTCCTCCCCCTCTCCCCCTTCCCCTCCCTCCCTCCCCACTCCCTCCCACTCCCTCCCCACTCCCTCCCTCCCCACTCCCTCCTCCCCCTCCCCACTCCCCCTTCCCACTCCCTCCTCCTCCCCCCTCTCCCCCCTCTTCCCCTCCTCTCAGACCCTATCAGCGTTACCTGACCAGGACTCCTTCTATGACATGGTGGATGGGTTGGAGGACCAGGGGATGGAGGCTGTAGCGAAGAGGTTCCTGGGGAGGAGAGGAACTGACCTGGACCTGATGGAACAACTCACTATCTACGAGGTGAGACACCACGTGCACGCACACACACACACACACACACACACACACACACACACACACACACACACACAGGCACAGTTTTGGCCGATAATCCTGATTTTCATAGACCACATTTAGGTCCTAGATAAATCTGAAGAAATAGGAGAACCTTGATAAAGAAGAGATCAAGCCGTTTTTCTAAATACCCACAATGCCTCATCCTCCTTTGTGTCATCGTTTCATCCTTTCTCTTTTCTTCTCCTTTCAGGCGACTCTACGTCATGAGGACGGTGATGATGAATCTAATCCTCCCGCAGGGCTCTCTGGCCTCAAGGACCGCCGCCGCGCCAGCTTCGGGGACAAGAGGAGGGGCCTGGAGAGGAGGCGGAGCCGCAGAGCATCTCTCGGGCGGTCTGGGAACGTCTCGCCCTGCAGCCCTTCCACTCAACACTCCGGGTTCCAACCCTTCAAGGGACGAGGAGGAGAAGACATGAGCAAGAGGTGAGAGTAGAGGGGGAGAGAAGGGGAGACTGGCGAGAAGGGGAGACTGGAGAGAATGGGAGACTAGAAAGAGTGGTTAGAGGCCACAGGGTTACAACCCTTCAATAGACGGAGGGCAGATTATATGAGACTGTCTGATTACACACACTGGTACTGACTATCATGACCCAGGATAAGACCCAGATGCAGAATCAGTTCGAATCACAGATGTTTAATGACCAAACATGGGGGCAGGCAAAAGACAGGTCAATGGAAGGCAGAGGTCCGTAATCCAGGGCAGGGTCAGAAAGAACGGCAGGCAGGCTCGGGGTCAGGGCAGGCTGAGGTCAGTAATCCAGGGCAGGGTCAGAAAGGTACAGAACGGCAGGCAGGCTCGGGGTCAGTGCAGAGCAGGGCAGGCTGAGGTCAGTATTCCAGGGCAGGGTCAGAAAGGTACAGAACGGCAGGCAGGCTCGGGGTCAGGGCAGGCTGAGGTCAGTAATCCAGGGCAGGGTCAGAAAGGTACAGAACGGCAGGCAGGCTCGGGGTCAGGGCAGAGCAGGGCAGGCTGAGGTCAGTATTCCAGGGCAGGGTCAGAAAGGTACAGAACGGCAGGCAGGCTCGGGGTCAGGGCAGAGCAGGGCAGGCTGAGGTCAGTAATCCAGGGCAGAGTCAGAAAGGTACAGAACGGCAGGCAGGCTCGGGGTCAGGCTGAGGTCAGTAATCCAGGGCAGGGTCAGAAAGGTACAGAACGGCAGGCAGGCTCGGGGTCAGGGCAGAGCAGAATGGTCAAAACCGGGAAAAATAGAAAACAGGGACTAGAGAGAAAAAACACGCTGGTAGGCCAGACGAGACAAGACGCACTGGCAACAGACAAACAGAGAACACAGGTATAAATACACATTGGATAGTGTGGAAAATGGGCAACACCTGGAAGTGGGTGGAGACGAGCACAAAACAGGTGAAACAGATCAGGGTGTGACAGCAACACTCCTCTGGACCATACCCCTCCCAGTCAACCAGGTACTGGAATCCCCTGCCCCGAGGTCGAACACTCAGGAGACGTCTCACTGTGTATGCGGAATGGCCTTCGATGAGACAGGGGAGAGGGGTGGGCCTGGAAACAGGAGGCAGAGGGCTGTGAGACAGAGGTTTAATCCTTGATACATGAAACGTGGGATGTATACGGAGGGTGCGGGGCAACAGAAGAGGAACAGCAGAGGGGCTAAGGATCTTAGAGATGGGGAAAGGGCTGATAAAACAGGGGGAAAGTTTGCAGGACTCCACCCGGAGGGGCAGATCCCGAGTGGACAGCCATACCCTCTGCCCGTGACGATAACGGGGACCCGGGGTCCGGTGGCGGTCCGCTTTTCATCGATACCTGGAGGTTGTCTTGATAGGAGCGGACCGGGCTCTCTTCCAGGTACGGCAACAGCAGTGGATGAGTACGCTGACTTCTTCCTCTCGCTCAGGGAAGAGCAGCAGGGGCTGATAACCCATCGGACACTCGAAAGGCGATAGACCAGTGGCTGAGCAGGGAAGGGTGTTGTGGGCGTATTCCACCCACACGAGTTGCTGGCTCCAGGTGGTGAGGTTGGCGGAGACGAGGCAACGAAGCGTCATCTCTAGGTCGTGATTGGCTCGCTCCGACTGGCTGTTAGACTGTGGGTAAAACCCAGAGGACAGGCTGGACGACGACCCAATGAGTGTGCAAAACGCCTTCCAGTAACGGGACAAGAACTGAGGACCATGGTCGGTGACCATGTCCACCGGAAGTCCATGGATACGGAAGACGTGCTGCACCATGAGCTGGGCCATCTCCTTGGCTAAGGGTAGCTTGGGGAGGGGAATGAAAATGGCGCTTTGGAAAACCTGTCCACCACCATAAGGATAGTGGTGTTGCCATCAGATGGAGGGAGACCAGTGACGAAGTCCAGGGTATATGTGACCAGGGACGGTGAGGGACAGGAAGTGGTTGAAGGAGGCCAGCCGGAGCTTGCCGAGGAGTTTTATTCTGGGCACAAACGGTGCTGGCAGTGACGAACGCGGAGATGTCAGGAACCAAGAGGGGAATGAGCCCATTCCAGAACTGAGGAATGGGCAGAGTCCGGGACAAACATCCGGTTAGCCAGGCCCCCCACCAGGGTCCGTCTGGGAACCCTGCGCCTCACAGACCCGGTTCTCTATACCCTAGATGAGTGCAGCCACGAGACAAGAGGTAGGGAGAATGGTCTCGGGATCCGATGGTGTAACAGCAGGGCTATAGAGGCGTGACCACGCATCCAGCTTCACATTCTTGGACCCCGGGTGGTAGGAGATGGTGAAGTTGAATCGAGTGAATAGCAGGGCCCATCGAGCTTTACTGGAGCTGAGGCGCTTGGCGGTGTATAGATATATTCCAGGTTCTTGTGATCTGTCCATACTATAAATGGGTGTTCCATCCCCTCCAACCAGTGCCTCCACTCCTCCGACACCATCTTCACCACGAGTAGTTCTCAGTTCCCCACGTCGTAATTCCTTTCTGTGGTGTTGAGACGATGGGACAGGACGTCGACCTCCACCACAAACTGCCGGGACGGATCCAGATGGATTAGGATAGGGGGCCGTAGTGAATTGGTGCTTGAGGTCCAAGAACGCTCGGTCCTGCAGCTGGAGACAACGTGAACTGAACCTTGGGAGAGGTGAGTACTGAAATGGGGGGAAACCAGGGTGCTGTAACCCCAGGTGAACCGGCGGTAGAAATTTGCGAATCCCCAGGAAGCATTGCAGCTGCACTCTGGAGGTGGGTTTCGGCCAATCCACCACCACTCTCACCTTTCCAGGATCCATCTATATGTTGCCTGCAGCTATGATATATCCAAGGAAGGAGATGGTGGAGCGATGGATTTTAGATTTTTCTCCACTTTGACCGATTAGCTCGTTCTCCAGAAGACGCTGGAGGACATGTTCTTCAGTCGAGGGGGAAAAGAGGAGGATGTCATCGAGGTAGATGAACGCAAACCAGTTCACCATGTCATGGAGAACTTCGTTAACCAGGGCCTGGAACACAGCAGGAGCGTTGGTCAGTCCGAATGGCTTCACCAGGTATTCGTAGTGCCCGTTAGCCATGTTAATGGGGGTCTTCCACTCGTCCCTTTCCCATATCCGTACCAGATGGTAGGCGTTCTGGAGGTCCAACTTGGAGACGATGGTAACCCTCTGGAGAGGCTCGAAAGCCGAAGTGATGAGTAGAAGTGGGTAGTCGTTTTTAATAAGGCCCCAGAATTCGATATACGGGCGCAGGGTTTTGTCCTTCTTCTACACAAAGAAGAACCCTGCGCCGGCGGGGGAGGCAGAAGGATGGAGTCCTCAATGATGTCTGGTACTGACTTCCTGTACACACACTGGTATTGATGTCCTGCTAAACAAACTGGTATTGATGTCCTGCTACACACACTAGTAATGAGGTCTTGCTTAGGGCTGTTGCGGTGACCGTATTACCACAACACCGGCGGTCACGAGTCATGAAGGCAGTCAAATTCTCCAAACTGAAGCTTGTCATTAGTAGCCTACCAAACATGCTAACTGCCTGGTACTCAGCACTCTATTGTCATTCTCTAATCACTCTGACATCAATGCAAATGTAATCAAAATCTAATCAAACACTTCATGAGAGCCCATGAGCTCATGTTGCGCAACATTTTCTATAGGCTACGCAATTGCGTGAGAAAACAAGACTGATGGCCTCTATTAAAAAGAGGAGGATCCCATCAGCTTTCTATAGGCTAGGCCTACTATATTTATTTCTCAACTTTCCTAATATTCAGCACATTGCTTATATTTACAGCAGGAGTATAGCCTAGCTTGCTGGCATGAAAATAAACCACGGGGAAAAGCGTTCTCCATTCGCTATTTAAGTGCATATGACACGTCTTTTTTTTCCCAGCTGCCCCTGTTTTGACACAGGTGCATGATAATGGTCCATTCTAAATCAAAACAAATGTTACACATATTTTATTTAGTAATATGTAAAGACCAGATTAAATCAAGAATATTCTGCTGGGTGACTATATTAGCCTACCACTTGTGAATTATACATTTATTATCACTTGTGAATGATGCCCAGCATAAGAAACAACTTGTTCGAATCAGTCGCACATCTAATGTCGCCCTAACCCATAGGCCAAATAACTTGTTAAAATGAAGCACATTAATCCTCTTTACAAGGGGGTATAGAGCCTAACTGGTATACATAAAGCAGCGTGTGAGTTTCAAGTTTGGGGAAGATCATTTTCACCATAAAAAATGTACCTTTATAATAAAAGCATTAAATGTATAATTTCATTTGTTGTCACTTTTGATAATGGTGTTTTCCCACTAATGGAACATTCATGCTTATAGCCGACTGCCATGTGCTCATTGCTGTGCTTATAATGTGGAACAAATAGACTAATAGTTTATCAACATTTTAAGCTTAACGTTCTCATCTGTTGCGTCAAAAAAAATATATATATATTTTGATGCTAGTGGTTGTATTAATTGGGGATCTATCGCATCCCACAACTGTCCCAGACTATGTTATGAATAATTATTATTATTATAATAATTATGATTATTATTTCTCACACAGAATAGGTAAACTTTTGTACTATGGGGGATTGATTTATTAGACTTTTTAAAATGGCTTGTAGGCTATGGGTTGAAGCCAGGAGATGCTGAATGTGTTTGTTCATTAACGGTCAGTTACCGTGAGACCGACGGTTATTTGCTTGACAGTCACCGGCTGATGAAATTGCGTGACCGCCACAGCCCTAGAACCGCTATACACACTGATGTCCTGTTAGAGTGACAGTTGAGCGTTCCAACAGGAAGTCACATCAGGTCACACCCCCCTGATCCTCCTCTCCTCCTCTCCTCCTCTCATCTCTTCCCCTCTTCTCCTCTCCTCTCCACGTGTCTCCTCTCCTCCTCTCCTCCTCTCCTCCCTTCCCCTCTTCTCCTCTCCCCCTCTCCTCTCCACGTGTCTCCTCACCTCCTCTCATCTCCTCTCCTCCTCTGCCTTTATCCCATCCTTTCTATCCATTTTTCTCTCCTCTCACCTTTGTCTCCTCTCACCTTCGTCTCTACTCTCTCACCTTTGTCTCCTCTCACCTTCGTCTCTACTCTCTCAGCTTCGTCTCTACTCTCTCACCTTCGTCTCTCTCTTTCTCTCTCTCACCTTCGTCTCTTTCTCTCTCTCACCTTCGTCTCTCTCTCTCTCTCTCTCTCACCTTCGTCTCTCTCTCTCTCTCACCTTCGTCTCTCTCTCTCTCTCTCACCTTCGTCTCTCTCTCTCTCTCTCTCTCTCTCTCACCTTCATCTCTCTCTCTCTCTCTCACCTTCATCTCTCTCTCTCTCTCTCTCTCACCTTCGTCTCTCTCTCTCTCTCACCTTCGTCTCTCTCTCTCTCACCTTCATCTCTCTCTCTCTCTCTCACCTTCGTCTCTCTCTCTCTCTCACCTTCGTCTCTCTCTCTCTCACCTTCATCTCTCTCTCTCTCTCTCACCTTCGTCTCTCTCTCTCTCTCTCACCTTCGTCTCTCTCTCTCTCACCTTCATCTCTCTCTCTCTCTCTCTCTCTCTCACCTTCATCTCTCTCTCTCTCTCTCACCTTCGTCTCTCTCTCTCTCTCTCACCTTCGTCTCTCTCTCTCTCTCACCTTCGTCTCTCTCTCTCTCACCTTCATCTCTCTCTCTCTCTCTCACCTTCATCTCTCTCTCTCTCTCTCTCTCACCTTCGTCTCTCTCTCTCTCTCTCACCTTCGTCTCTCTCTCTCTCACCTTCGTCTCTCTCTCTCTCTCTCACCTTCGTCTCTCTCTCTCACCTTCGTCTCTCTCTCTCCGTCTCCCTCTCTCCGTCTCTCACCTTCGTCTCCCACTCTCCGTCTCTCACCTTCGTCTCCCTCTCTTCGACTCTCTCTCTCTCTCTCTCTCTCTCTCTCTCTCTCTCTCTCTCTCTCTCTCTCTCTCTCTCTCTCTCTCTCTCTCTCTCTCTCTCTCTCTCTCTCTCTCTCTCTCTCTCTCTCTCTCTCTCTCTCTCTCCTGTGTAAGTACAACACTGGATAGTCAGACAGTATCTGACTCGGCTACGCTCAGCATAACAACAGCATGGCGAACATTCTGTGTGTGTGTTCATGCCTATGTGCAGAACATGTATGCAGGCATGTGTGTGTGTGTGTGTGTGTGTGTGCAGGGAGATACACTCAGAGTTCACTGGGTCCAGACAGTAGAGTGATGTTGGATGCTGCTGTGTGTGTGTGTGTGTGTGTGTGTGTGTGTGTGTGTGTGTGTGTGTGTGTGTGTGTGTGTGTGTGTGTGTGTGTGTGTGTGTGTGAGCTGAACAGCTGTAGCTGTGTGTCTCATCATGGGAATACATGATGGATCATCTCCACTGTGCTTTATGGCAGGAAGAAGCAACGCTTTAACATGACGCACACAGAGGCACGCTGACACACACACACACACACACACACACACACACACACACACACACACACACACACAGTTTTATTGCTATTCCTATCCCATCCGTCACACACGTGTCTCTGGTCTTGTGAAGCAGAACAGCACCTGGTAAACACACACACACACACACACACACACACACACACACACACACACACACACACACACACACACACACACACACACACACACACAAGAGGCCGCATTTATAAAGTGTCTCAAAGTGAGAGTGCTGATCTAGGGTCAGTTTTGCCTTGTCGTCAAGTTTACATGGACAGCTTTCAAGCTTTCATGCTCTGAGATGCTTTATAAATAAAATTACCTTTAAATTACCTTTAATTACCTTTAATTACCCCCCCAGCCAACTGTAACAACTGTAACAGAGCTCATCAACTGTAATGTACTCCATTACATCTGATTAAAGGCCCAGTCCAGTCCAAAAAAATAATTTTTCTGTGTTTTGTATCATATTGTACAACAGCTGATAAAACTAACACTGAAAAAGTGTGACGAATTTTGTTCACTGTTATTTCCTAATAATTGATGGTTGAAATTACAATTTAATTAGCAGGTTTACATGGACGGGAGTTAATAGACCAATAACAAAGAGAGTTCCAAACCTCTCAGCCAATAACAGCTAGTTTTCAGTTTTTCCCCTCCCCACTCAGACCCCTCCCTGCTTATTTGTTTAGTTGGAGTCCCCGTTGGCTTTTGCCGAAGCAGCAGCTGTTCTTCCTGTGGTTCAACACACAACACATGACAAGTAACACTGATAGACAAGGACAGTCACACACATGTAAAATACAACCGTATACAAACAATACAACTGAACACATAGTGTGTGTGTGTCTGTGTCTGTGTGTGTGTGTTAGTGTGTGTGTGTGTGTGTGTGTGTGTGTGTGTGTGTGTGTGTGTGTGTGTGTGTGTGTGTGTGTGTGTGTGTGTGTGTGTGTGTGTGTTTGAAAATACTATCATGCATGTTGTTGATGTTTAGTTCTGTATGTGTAGTTAAGGGGGCAAAGGCGTGCTGCTCTGTTCTGAGCTGCAGCTTTGCTAGGTCTTTCTTTAAATGCACCTTATTACCGGAAAGTAATCAAGATGGGACAATCAAGACCAGAGACTGAACAACTTGTTGAGTTGCATAAAAAAATTGAGAAGAGTAATGGCCCAAAGCAACTGCCCTGAGGGACACCGCACTATACATATTTGATATTAGAGAATCCTCCATTGAAGAACACTCTCTGGGTTCTATTGGATAAGTAACTCTCAAACCATGCGATGGCAGGTGATGAAAAGCCATAGCAAGTGATTTTTTATGATCAATAACATCAAAAAGTCTAGACAGCTCCAACTATCATTTTATTATCCATTTCTTTTAACCAATCATCAGTCATCTGAGTCAGTACAGTACAAGTTGAGTGCCCTTCCCTATAGGCATACTGAAAGTCAGTAGTTAACCTCTATGGGCTAGGTGGGACGCTAGCGTGCCACCCGTGGTGCACTCCATCAACAGCAGGTGCATTTCAAGAGCGGCAAATTTTAATCCAAATAAATGTCAAAATTCAAATTTTTCAAAAATACAACTATTTTACACCATTTGAAAGATAAACATCTCCTTAATCTAACCACGTTTTACGATTTCAAAAAGGTTTTACGGCGAAAGCATAAATTTAGAGTATGTTAGGACAGTACATTTACAAGAGTTGTGTGTAATGTTTTGTCAAGTCAAAGACAGGGTCACCAAAACCATAAAACCAGCTAAAATGATGCACTAACCTTTTACAATCTCCATCAGATGACACTCCTAGGACATTATGTTAGACAATGCATGCATTTTTAGTTCTATCAAGTTCATATTTATATCCAAAAACAGCGTTTTACTATGGCATTGATGTTGAGGAAATCGTTTCCCTCCAATAACCGGCAGTCAAGTCAGCGTCACAAATTAAATAATAAAAATTAGAAAACATTGGTAAAATATTATATTGTCATTTAAAGAATTATAGATTTACATCTCTTGAATGCAATCAACTTGCCAGATTTAAAAATAACCTTACTGGGAAATCACACTTTGCAATAATCTGAGCACTGCGCCCAGAAAAATACGCGTTGCGATACAGACTAGACGTCATGTTGGGGAGATCTAAAATCGAAAATACTATGTAAATAATCCATTACCTTTGATTCTCTTCATCAGATGTCACTTCCAGGTATCACAGGTCCATAACGAATGTAGTTTTGTTCAAAAAAGCTCATCATTTATGTCCAAAAATCTCCGTCTTGTTAGCACATGATCTAAGCCAGCCGGACTTCTCGTCATGAACGAGGGGAAAAAATATATTTACGTTCGTTCAAACATGTCAAACGTTGTATAGCATAAATCATTAGGGCCTTTTTAACCAGAACATGAATAATATTCAAGGTGGACGAATGCATACTCTTTTATAACGTATTGGAACGAGGGTACCCAACATGAACTCGCGCCAGGTGTCTAATGGGACATCATCGTTCCATGGCTCTTGTTCGGTCAGATCTCCCTCCAGAAGACTCAAAACACTTTGTAAAGGCTGGTGACATCTAGTGGAAGCAATAGGAAGTGCCAAAATATTCCTCAGCCCCTGTGTTTTTCAATGGGATAGGTTTAAAGTCAATACAACACATCAGGTATCCACTTCCTGTCAGAAAATGTCTCAGGGTTTTGCCTGCCAAATGACTTCTGTTATACTCACAGACACCATTCAAACAGTTTTAGAAACTTTAGAGTGTTTTCTATCCATATATAATAAGTATATGCATATTCTAGTTACTGGGTAGGATTAGTAACCAGATTAAATCGGGTACATTTTTTTTATCCAGACGTGCAAATGCTGCCCCCTAGCCCTAACAGGTTAACTTGTTCTCTGAAAAATAGCATTGTATTTGGTCAAACACAATCCTCTCCATCACTTTACTAAGAACAAGCAGCAAACTGATTGGATGGCTGCTAAATCCAGCAAAGGGTGCTTTAATGTTTTTAGGAAGTGGAATTACTTTAGCTTCCTTCCACAACTGTGGACACACACACTCCTTTAGGCTTAGGTTGAAGATATAGCCAATAGGGGTGGTAATACAGTCTGCTACCATTCTCCATAGTTTCCCATCTAGGTTGTCTATACCTGGTGGTAATACAGTCTGCTACCATTCTCAATAGTTTACCATCAAAGTTGTCTATACCTGGTGGCTTACCATTATTGATGGGTGTTGTGTCTTTACTATCAATTAAATTATTTGACATGCTATTTATAAAGTAAATTTTCTGTAATTAATATTACCTGATTAAACTAATCATGTAAATGTAATTAACTACAAAGTCGGGGCACCATGGAAGAGTGTTTATAGACCTGCTGTCTTCCGAATAAACTCTTAAAGACCTGGTCATCTTTTATATCAATAGCAGTCAATTATTAATCGTCACCTTATTCAGTCTCATCTGAACGTCGTAAAATTCTTGGTTATTTTTACGAACCCTAACAAATTGAATCAGCCATACACAATTTGGTTGAATTATTTATTTACTAAATAATCACACAGAATTACATATACACAGAATGGATCATACATTGATTACTAATTATGTCATAAAAGAAAAGGTCCCTAGCGGACGAAACCCATATGACGGCTGGTTACTCAAAGAAAGGGGGTTGGGTTTGAATGAAAGAGCGGGAAGACTGAGGAACAAAAGGATTGGGTCTCTATTCAACCTTATGAAGCTATGCTATCGTAAATACAGAATCTAATGCATTCTAAATAACCACCCATTCGGTAAAAAGGAAAATGTAAGAAATATATTTACTCTGAGCTGTGCTTCGATAGATTGGTCGAAGATGGAAGGCTGGGTTGCTCAGCAGAGATCTCCCTTGTCCTTTGAAGAATATTTCTGGACGGATACGTTGTAGTCTGTCGTCTTGTGGTAGAATGGATACCTTGTAGTATCGTCGTCGTGTGGTAGAACGGATAGGTTGTAGGACTCTGTCGTTCTGAAGAGATTGTCCGTCCTTTCTTTAAGCTACATTTACAGCTGCTGCTGATAACTCGACGTCCAGGATGTATCACGTCTTTAGTGAATAAGAGTTCAAAGTTCATACCAAGTTGCCATAGTATAAGCTCATGCTATATTTTGGCTGGTGTAGTCAAAATTCATCCTTCCAGCGTGGCGATCGTCACCTCCACGTTGAAATTTGCCCTTTTAAACGTTAGGACACCAGTCCTCAACGTCATCGGGAACACAATGTTAACCTCTATGGGACCGGCGGGACGAATTCGTCCCACCTACGTAACATCCACTGCCAGCCTGTGGCGCGATTTTCAAAATCTTCAAAATCCTATTACTTCAATTTCTCAAACATATGACTATTTTACAGCCATTTAAAGATAAGACTCTCGTTAATCTAACCACACTGTCCGATTTCAAAAAGGCTTTACAACGAAAGCAAAACATTAGATTATGTCAGCAGAGTACCAAGCCAGAAATAATCAGACACCCATTTTTCAAGCCAGCATATAATGTCACCAAAACCCAGAAGACAGCTAAATGCAGCACTCACCTTTGATGATCTTCATCAGATGACAACCCTAGGACATTATGTTATACAATACATGCATGTTTTGTTCAATCAAGTTCATATTTATATCAAAAACCAGCTTTTTACATTAGCATGTGACGTTCAGAACTAGCATACCCCCGCAAACTTACGGGGAATTCGCTAACATTTTACTAAATTACTCACGATAAACGTTCACAAAAAGCATAACAATTATTTTAAGAATTATAGATACAGACCTCCTCTATGCACTCGATATGTCCGATTTTAAAATAGCTTTTTGGTGAAAGCACATTTTGCAATATTCTAAGTATATAGCCCAGGCATCACGGGCTCGCTATTTAGACATCCGGCAAGTTTAGCACTCACCATAATCATATTTACTATTATAAAAATGTCATTACCTTTTGTTGTCTTCGTCAGAATGCACACCCAGGACGTCTACTTCAATAACAAATGTTGGTTTGGTCCAAAATAATCCATCGTTATATCCGAATAGCGGCGTTTTGTTCGATGCGTTCCAGACACTATCCGAAATAGTAAAGAAGTGTCGCGCGCTTGGCGCAATTCCTGACAATAAAATTCAAAGTATTCAATTGCCGTACGTCGAAGCATGTCAACCGCTGTTTAAAATCAATTTTTACGTCATTTTTCTCGTAGAAAAGCGGTAAAATTCCGACAGGGAATCTCCTTTTCGGCAAACAGAGGAAAAAATCCCAAAGGCGGGGGCGGTCGGGGTCACGCGCATAAGCTAGTGTCTCTTGATGGGCCACTTGAGAAAGGCGATAATGTGTTTCAGCCTGGGGCTGGAATGACGACATTCTCTTTTTCCCGGGCTATGAGAGCCTATGGACGACGTGGGAAGTGTCACGTTAGAGCAGAGATCCTTAGTAAATGATAGAGATGGCAAAGAAGTTCCAGAAATGGTCAGACAGGCCACTTCCTGTAAAGGAATCTCTCAGGTTTTGACCTGCCATTTGAGTTCTGTTATACTCACAGACACCATTCAAACAGTTTTAGAAAATTTAGGGTGTTTTCTATCCATATGTAATAAGTATATGCATATTCTAGTTACTGAGTAGGAGTGGTAACCAGATTAAATCGGGTATGTTTTTTATCCAGCCGTGTCAATGCTGCCCCCTAGCCCTAACAGGTTAATTAGGTCAGGTTGTAGTCGGTCAACCATTCGCAATCAGAGCTCTACGCTGAGGTTGGCTTAGTCCGCCGTGAATTGGGTCACGGGGGCTCTTATAGAAATGTAGAATAGTGGTTGGTTCATCATTTCCAACCAATGCCTATTCACGTGGGTGTGGCCACTGAGTGAGCATATTTTATTTATGAAAACAATTCTCTCATTTTTAAAAACTAAAATTTACATTTAATCTTTTCACCAATAGTTTCATTTTTTAAATTGCGCAACAATTCCATGTGAATCTGATAACTAGAATGTGTAGACTTTCCCAGATACAGTTTATGTCGTCCTGTCATCAGTCATAATGTCTCAGATGACAACTGATCTGACATCATATTCTTTAAGTACCAACGGATACTTTCAACTGGTTGGATTACCGAAAAATATTGTTCCGTTCCCAACCTTTTGATGTTTCCATACTCTCTCTATGTTAACAAAGGGCTTTCCAAGAGTCCATTTTGTAGAGTAGAGAGCGAAAAGGGGGAAAGGTATTTACAGGGCAACGTCATGACATGAGTAACAACAAGTTTTCCACCGCTCCCACACTAACTGGACCAAATTCAAAACGGAAATACTTCTCTTTCATTATTAGATATTTTATACAAAACATATGATGTTTCACTGTTCAATGTTGTCATTTCACTTCTGAGTTGTTCCACTTTACTAGTGAAATAGTCATTGAAATGATTGGCTAATATCCAAAGGTTATAAATGACCCATCGTCTTCAATGAACGATGGAGATGAATCTGGTTTTCTGCCCATGATATCTTTTAAGGTGCTCTAAATAATTTTTCCATTGTTTCATGTAATTTATATTTGTTTGGTCATAGAATTTATTATATATTTTTGCTAAGGTTAATCACAACATTTATACATGTACAGCATGTCAACCAATCAGTAACTATTAGTGAGGCCCTACCCAGGTATTATAGAGAGCCCTGAGAGAGTGACTATTAGTGAGGCCCTACCCAGGTATTATACAGGGCCCTGAGGGAGTGACTATTAGTGAGGCCCTACCCAGGTATTATACAGGGCCCTGAGAGAGTGACTATTAGTGAGGCCCTACCCAGGTATTATACAGGGCCCTGAGAGAGTGACTATTAATGAGGCCCTACCCAGGTATTATACAGGGCCCTGAGAGAGTGACTATTAATGAGGCCCTACCCAGGTATTATACAGGGCCCTGAGAGAGTGACTATTAATGAGGCCCTACCCAGGTATTATACAGGGCCCTGAGAGAGTGACTATTAATGAGGCCCTACCCAGGTATTATACAGGGCCCTGAGAGAGTGACTATTAGTGAGGCCCTACCCAGGTATTATAGAGGGCCCTGAGGGAGTGACTATTAGTGAGGCCCTACCCAGGTATTATACAGGGCCCTGAGAGAGTGACTATTAGTGAGGCCCTACCCAGGTATTATACAGGGCCCTGAGAGAGTGACTATTAGTGAGGCCCTACCCAGGTATTATACAGGGCCCTGAGGGAGTGACTATTAGCGAGGCCCTACCCAGGTATTATATCATAATGTATATAGGACAATACCTCAGGCCTTCCACAGTCTGCAGTCCGCACACCACCCTTATAACCACAGCTATAAGGTCAGATGACCCTAGCCCCAATTCAAACCTTAACTATCAATGGGAAAGGCTAAATTCTACCTATTCCATCCTCTGCACACCTCCTAGGTACTGTAGTACACACTATAATACCTCCTAGGTACTGTAGTACACACTATAACACCTCCTAGGTACTATAATACACACTATAATACCTCCTAGGTACTGTAGTACACACTATAACACCTCCTAGGTACTATAATACACACTATAACACCTCCTAGGTACTGTAGTACACACTATAACACCTCCTAGGTACTGTAGTACTGTAGTACACACTATAACACCTCCTAGGTACTGTAGTACACACTATAATACCTCCTAGGTACTGTAATACTGTAATACACACTATAACACCTCCTAGGTACTGTAGTACTGTAGTACACACTATAACACCTCCTAGGTACTGTAGTACACACTATAACACCTCCTAGGTACTGTAGTACACACTATAACACCTCCTAGGTACTGTAGTACACACTATAACACCTCCTAGGTACTGTAGTACACACTATAACACCTCCTAGGTACTGTAGTACTGTAGTACACACTATAACACCTCCTAGGTACTGTAGTACACACTATAACACCTCCTAGGTACTGTAGTACACACTATAACACCTCCTAGGTACTGTAGTACTGTAGTACACACTATAACACCTCCTAGGTACTGTAGTACACACTATAACACCTCCTAGGTACTGTAATACACACTATAACACCTCCTAGGTACTGTAGTACACACTATAACACCTCCTAGGTACTGTAGTACACACTATAACACCTCCTAGGTACTGTAGTACTGTAGTACACACTATAACACCTCCTAGGTACTGTAGTACACACTATAACACCTCCTAGGTACTGTAGTACACACTATAACACCTCCTAGGTACTGTAGTACTGTAGTACACACTATAATACCTCCTAGGTACTGTAGTACACACTATAACACCTCCTAGGTACTGTAGTACACACTATAACACCTCCTAGATACTGTAGTACTGTAGTACACACTATAACACCTCCTAGGTACTGTAGTACACACTATAACACCTCCTAGGTACTGTAGTACACACTATAACACTTCATAGGTACTGTACTACTGTAGTACACACTATAACACCTCCTAGGTACTGTAGTACCCACTATAACACCTCCTAGGTACTGTAGTACACACTATAACACCTCCTAGGTACTGTAGTACTGTAGTACACACTATAATACCTCCTAGGTACTGTAGTACACACTATAACACCTCCTAGGTACTGTAGTACACACTATAACACCTCCTAGGTACTGTAGTACTGCAGTACACACTATGACACCTCCTAGGTACTGTAGTACTGTAGTACACACTATAACACCTCCTAGGTACTGTAGTACACACTATAACACCTCCTAGGTACTGTAGTACACACTATAACACCTCCTAGGTACTGTAGTACTGTAGTACACACTATAATACCTCCTAGGTACTGTAGTACACACTATAACACCTCCTAGGTACTGTAGTACACACTATAACACCTCCTAGGTACTGTAGTACTGCAGTACACACTATAACACCTCCTAGGTACTGTAGTACACACTATAACACCACCTAGGTACTGTAGTACACACTATGACACCTCCTAGGTACTGTAGTACACACTATAACACCTCCTCGGTACTGTAGTACACACTATAACACCTCCTAGATACTGTAGTACACACTATAATACCTCCTAGATACTGTAGTACACACTATAACACCTCCTAGGTACTGTAGTACACACTATAACACCTCCTAGGTACTGTAATACTGTAATACACACTATAACACCTCCTTGGTACTGTAGTACTGTAGTACACACTATAACACCTCCTAGGTACTAGGTACTGTAGTACACACTATAACACCTCCTAGGTACTGTAGTACACACTATAACACCTCCTAGATACTGTAGTACACACTATAATACCTCCTAGATACTGTAGTACACACTATAACACCTCCTAGGTACTGTAGTACTGTAGTACACACTATAACACCTCCTAGGTACTGTGTACTGTAGTACACACTATAACACCTCCTAGGTACTGTAGTACACACTATAACACCTCCTAGATACTGTAGTACACACTATAACACCTCCTAGGTACTGTAGTACTGTAGTACACACTATAACACCTCCTAGGTACTGTAGTACACACTATAATACCTCCTAGATACTGTAGTACACACTATAACACCTCCTAGGTACTGTAGTACTGTAGTACACACTATAACACCTCCTAGGTACTGTAATACTGTAATACACACTATAACACCTCCTTGGTACTGTAGTACTGTAGTACACACTATAACACCTCCTAGGTACTGTGTACTGTAGTACACACTATAACACCTCCTAGGTACTGTAGTACACACTATAACACCTCCTAGGTACTGTAGTACACACTATAACACCTCCTAGGTACTGTAGTACTGTAGTACACACTATAACACCTCCTAGGTACTGTAGTACACACTATAACACCTCCTAGATACTGTAGTACACACTATAACACCTCCTAGGTACTGTAATACTGTAGTACACACTATAACACATCCTAGGTACTGTAGTACACACTATAACACCTCCTAGGTACTGTAATACACACTATAACACCTCCTAGGTACTGTAATACACACTATAACACCTCCTAGGTACTGTAGTACACACTATAATACCACCTAGGTACTGTAGTACACACTATGACACCTCCTAGGTACTGTAGTACACACTATAACACCTCCTCGGTACTGTAGTACACACTATAACACCTCCTAGATACTGTAGTACACACTATAATACCTCCTAGATACTGTAGTACACACTATAACACCTCCTAGGTACTGTAGTACACACTATAACACCTCCTAGGTACTGTAATACTGTAATACACACTATAACACCTCCTTGGTACTGTAGTACTGTAGTACACACTATAACACCTCCTAGGTACTAGGTACTGTAGTACACACTATAACACCTCCTAGGTACTGTAGTACACACTATAACACCTCCTAGATACTGTAGTACACACTATAATACCTCCTAGATACTGTAGTACACACTATAACACCTCCTAGGTACTGTAGTACTGTAGTACACACTATAACACCTCCTAGGTACTGTGTACTGTAGTACACACTATAACACCTCCTAGGTACTGTAGTACACACTATAACACCTCCTAGATACTGTAGTACACACTATAACACCTCCTAGGTACTGTAGTACTGTAGTACACACTATAACACCTCCTAGGTACTGTAGTACACACTATAATACCTCCTAGATACTGTAGTACACACTATAACACCTCCTAGGTACTGTAGTACTGTAGTACACACTATAACACCTCCTAGGTACTGTAATACTGTAATACACACTATAACACCTCCTTGGTACTGTAGTACTGTAGTACACACTATAACACCTCCTAGGTACTGTGTACTGTAGTACACACTATAACACCTCCTAGGTACTGTAGTACACACTATAACACCTCCTAGGTACTGTAGTACACACTATAACACCTCCTAGGTACTGTAGTACTGTAGTACACACTATAACACCTCCTAGGTACTGTAGTACACACTATAACACCTCCTAGATACTGTAGTACACACTATAACACCTCCTAGGTACTGTAATACTGTAGTACACACTATAACACATCCTAGGTACTGTAGTACACACTATAACACCTCCTAGGTACTGTAGTACACACTATAACACCTCCTAGGTACTGTAATACTGTAATACACAATATAATACCTCCTACGTACTGTAGTACACACTATAACACCTCCTAGTTACTGTAGTACACACTATAACACCTCCTAGGTACTGTAGTACACACTATAACACCTCCCTAGGTACTGTAGTACACACTATAACACCTCCTAGGTACTGTAGTACTGTAGTACACACTATAACACCTCCCTAGGTACTGTAGTACACACTATAACACCTCCTAGGTACTGTAGTACACACTATAACACCTCCTAGGTACTGTAGTACACACTATAACACCTCCTAGATACTGTAGTACACACTATAACACCTCCTAGTTACTGTAGTACTGTAGTACACACTATAACACCTCCTAGGTACTGTAGTACACAGTATTTGTATTTGTATTTATATTTATTATGGATCCCCACTAGTTCCTGCCAAAGCAGCAGCTACTCTTCCTGGGGTCCAGCAACATTAAGGCAGTTCATACCAATTTAAAAACATTACAATACATTCACAGATTTCACAACACTCTGTGTTCCCTCAGGTCCCTACTCTACTACCACATATCTACAGTACTAAATCCATGTGTATGTATAGTGCGTATGTTATCGTGTGTGTGTGTGTGTGTGTGTGTGTGTGTGTGTGTGTGTGTGTGTGTGTGTGTGTGTGTGTGTGTGTGTGTGTGTGTGTGTGTGTGTGTGTGTGTGTGTGTGTGTGTTTCTTCACAAACCCCGCTGTGCCATGAGGTGTTTTTTTTAATCTAATTTTACTTCTTGCGTCAGTTACTTGATGTGGAATAGAGTTCCATTTAGTCATGGCTCTATGTAGTACTATAATACACACTATAATACCTCCTAGGTACTGTAGTACACACTATAACACCTCCTAGGTACTGTGGTACACACTATAACACCTCCTAGGTACTGTAGTACACACTATAACACCTCCTAGGTACTGTAGTACTGTAGTACACACTATAACACCTACTAGGTACTGTAGTACTGTAGTACACACTATAACACCTCCTAGGTACTGTAGTACACACTATAACACCTCCTAGGTACTGTAATACACACTACAATACCTCCTAGGTACTGTAGTACACACTATAACACCTCCTAGGTACTATAATACACACTATAATACCTCCTAGGTACTGTAGTACACACTATAACACCTCCTAGGTACTGTAGTACACACTATAACACCTCCTAGGTACTGTAGTACACACTATAACACCTCCTAGGTACTGTAGTACACACTATAACACCTCCTAGGTACTGTAGTACACACTATAACACCTCCTAGGTACTGTAATACACACTATAACACCTCCTAGGTACTGTAGTACTGTAGTACACACTATAACACCTCCTAGATACTGTAGTACACACTATAATACCTCCTAGGTACTGTAGTACACACTATAACACCTCCTAGATACTGTAATACACACTATAACACCTCCTAGGTACTGTAGTACTGTAGTACACACTATAACACCTCCTAGATACTGTAGTACACACTATAATACCTCCTAGGTACTGTAGTACACACTATAATACCTCCTAGGTACTGTAGTACACACTATAACACCTCCTAGGTACTGTAGTACTGTAGTACACACTATAACACCTCCTAGATACTGTAGTACACACTATAATACCTCCTAGGTACTGTAGTACACACTATAACACTTCCTAGATACTGTAGTACACACTATAATACCTCCTAGGTACTGTAGTACACACTATAATACCTCCTAGGTACTGTAGTACACACTATAACACCTCCTAGGTACTGTAGTACACACTATAACACCTCCTAGGTACTGTAGTACACACTATAACACCTCCTAGATACTGTAGTACACACTATAATACCTCCTAGGTACTGTAGTACTGTAATACACACTATAACACCTCCTAGATACTGTAGTACTGTAGTACACACTTTAACACCTCCTAGGTACTGTAGTACTGTAATACACACTATAACACATCCTAGATACTGTAGTACTGTAATACACACTATAACACCTCCTAGGTACTGTAGTACTGTAGTACACACTATAATACCTCCTAGGTACTGTAATACACATTATAACACCGCCTAGGTACTGTAGTACTGTAGTACACACTATAATACCTCCTAGGTACTGTAATACACACTATTACACCTCCTAGGTACTGTAGTACACACTATAACACCTCCTAGGTACTATAGTCCACATTATAACACCTCCTAGGTACTGTAATACTGTAGTACACACTATAATACCTCCTAGGTACTGTAGTACACACTATAACACCTCCTAGGTACTATAGTCCACATTATAACACCTCCTAGGTACTGTAATACTGTAGTACACACTATAACACCTCCTAGGTACTGTAGTACACACTATAACACCTCCTAGGTACTGTAGTACACACTATAACACCTCCTAGGTACTGTAGTACACACTATAACACCTCCTAGGTACTGTAGTACTGTAGTACACACTATAACACCTCCTAGGTACTGTAGTACTGTAGTACACACTATAACACTTCCTAGGTACTGTATTACTGTACTACACACTATAACACCTCCTAGGTACTGTAGTACACACTATAATACCTCCTAGGTTCTGTAATACTGTAGTACACACTATAACACCTCCTAGGTACTGTAATACTGTAGTACACACTATAACACTTCCTAGGTACTGTAGTACACACTATAATACCTCCTAGGTACTGTAATACTGTAGTACACACTATAACACCTCCTAGATACTGTAATACTGTAGTACACACTATAATACCTCCTAGGTACTGTAGTACACACTATAACACCTCCTAGGTACTGTAGTACTGTAGTACACACTATAATACTTCCTAGGTACTGTAGTACACACTATAACACCTCCTAGGTACTGTAGTACACACTATAACACCTCATAGGTACTGTAATACTGTAGTACACACTATAACACCTCCTAGGTACTGTAGTACACACTATAACACCTCCTAGGTACTGTAATACTGTAGTACACACTATAACACCTCCTAGGTACTGTAGTACACAGTATTTGTATTTGTATTTATATTTATTATGGATCCCCACTAGTTCCTGCCAAAGCAGCAGCTACTCTTCCTGGGGTCCAGCAACATTAAGGCAGTTCATACCAATTTAAAAACATTACAATACATTCACAGATTTCACAACACTCTGTGTTCCCTCAGGTCCCTACTCTACTACCACATATCTACAGTACTAAATCCATGTGTATGTATAGTGCGTATGTTATCGTGTGTGTGTGTGTGTGTGTGTGTGTGTGTGTGTGTGTGTGTGTGTGTGTGTGTGTGTGTGTGTGTGTGTGTGTGTGTGTGTGTGTGTGTGTGTGTGTGTGTGTGTGTGTGTGTGTTTTCTTCACAAACCCCGCTGTGCCATGAGGTGTTTTTTTTAATCTAATTTTACTTCTTGCGTCAGTTACTTGATGTGGAATAGAGTTCCATTTAGTCATGGCTCTATGTAGTACTATAATACACACTATAATACCTCCTAGGTACTGTAGTACACACTATAACACCTCCTAGGTACTGTGGTACACACTATAACACCTCCTAGGTACTGTAGTACACACTATAACACCTCCTAGGTACTGTAGTACTGTAGTACACACTATAACACCTACTAGGTACTGTAGTACTGTAGTACACACTATAACACCTCCTAGGTACTGTAGTACACACTATAACACCTCCTAGGTACTGTAATACACACTACAATACCTCCTAGGTACTGTAGTACACACTATAACACCTCCTAGGTACTATAATACACACTATAATACCTCCTAGGTACTGTAGTACACACTATAACACCTCCTAGGTACTGTAGTACACACTATAACACCTCCTAGGTACTGTAGTACACACTATAACACCTCCTAAGTACTGTAGTACACACTATAACACCTCCTAGGTACTGTAGTACACACTATAACACCTCCTAGGTACTGTAATACACACTATAACACCTCCTAGGTACTGTAGTACTGTAGTACACACTATAACACCTCCTAGATACTGTAGTACACACTATAATACCTCCTAGGTACTGTAGTACACACTATAACACCTCCTAGATACTGTAATACACACTATAACACCTCCTAGGTACTGTAGTACTGTAGTACACACTATAACACCTCCTAGATACTGTAGTACACACTATAATACCTCCTAGGTACTGTAGTACACACTATAATACCTCCTAGGTACTGTAGTACACACTATAACACCTCCTAGGTACTGTAGTACTGTAGTACACACTATAACACCTCCTAGATACTGTAGTACACACTATAATACCTCCTAGGTACTGTAGTACACACTATAACACTTCCTAGATACTGTAGTACACACTATAATACCTCCTAGGTACTGTAGTACACACTATAATACCTCCTAGGTACTGTAGTACACACTATAACACCTCCTAGGTACTGTAGTACACACTATAACACCTCCTAGGTACTGTAGTACACACTATAACACCTCCTAGATACTGTAGTACACACTATAATACCTCCTAGGTACTGTAGTACTGTAATACACACTATAACACCTCCTAGATACTGTAGTACTGTAGTACACACTTTAACACCTCCTAGGTACTGTAGTACTGTAATACACACTATAACACATCCTAGATACTGTAGTACTGTAATACACACTATAACACCTCCTAGGTACTGTAGTACTGTAGTACACACTATAATACCTCCTAGGTACTGTAATACACATTATAACACCGCCTAGGTACTGTAGTACTGTAGTACACACTATAATACCTCCTAGGTACTGTAATACACACTATTACACCTCCTAGGTACTGTAGTACACACTATAACACCTCCTAGGTACTATAGTCCACATTATAACACCTCCTAGGTACTGTAATACTGTAGTACACACTATAATACCTCCTAGGTACTGTAGTACACACTATAACACCTCCTAGGTACTATAGTCCACATTATAACACCTCCTAGGTACTGTAATACTGTAGTACACACTATAACACCTCCTAGGTACTGTAGTACACACTATAACACCTCCTAGGTACTGTAGTACACACTATAACACCTCCTAGGTACTGTAGTACACACTATAACACCTCCTAGGTACTGTAGTACTGTAGTACACACTATAACACCTCCTAGGTACTGTAGTACTGTAGTACACACTATAACACTTCCTAGGTACTGTATTACTGTACTACACACTATAACACCTCCTAGGTACTGTAGTACACACTATAATACCTCCTAGGTTCTGTAATACTGTAGTACACACTATAACACCTCCTAGGTACTGTAATACTGTAGTACACACTATAACACTTCCTAGGTACTGTAGTACACACTATAATACCTCCTAGGTACTGTAATACTGTAGTACACACTATAACACCTCCTAGATACTGTAATACTGTAGTACACACTATAATACCTCCTAGGTACTGTAGTACACACTATAACACCTCCTAGGTACTGTAGTACTGTAGTACACACTATAATACTTCCTAGGTACTGTAGTACACACTATAACACCTCCTAGGTACTGTAGTACACACTATAACACCTCATAGGTACTGTAATACTGTAGTACACACTATAACACCTCCTAGGTACTGTAGTACACACTATAACACCTCCTAGGTACTGTAATACTGTAGTACACACTATAACACCTCCTAGGTACTGTAGTACTGTAGTACACACTATAACATCTCCTAGGTACTGTAGTACACACTATAACACCTCCTAGGTACTGTAGTACACACTATAACACCTCCTAGGTACTGTAGTACACACTATAACACCTCCTAGGTACTGTAATACTGTAGTACACACTATAACACCTCCTAGGTACTGTAGTACTGTAGTACACACTATAACACCTCCTAGGTACTGTAGTACACACTATAACACCTCCTAGGTACTGTAGTACACACTATAACACCTCCTAGGTACTGTAGTACACACTATAATACTTCCTAGGTACTGTAGTACACAATATAACACCTCCTAGGTACTGTAGTACACACTATAATACTTCCTAGGTACTGTAGTACACACTATAACACCTCCTAGGTACTGTAGTACACACTATAACACTTCCTAGGTACTGTAGTACACACTATAATACCTCCTAGGTACTGTAGTACACACTATAACACCTCCTATGTACTGTAATACACACTATAACACCTCCTAGGTACTGTAATACACACTATAATACCTCCTAGGTACTGTAGTACACACTATAACACCTCCTAGGTACTGTAATACACACTATAACACCTCCTAGGTACTGTAATACACACTATAACACCTCCTAGGTACTGTAGTACACACTATAATACCTCCTAGGTACTGTAGTACACACTATAACACCTCCTAGGTACTGTAATACACACTATAACACCTCCTAGGTACTGTAATACTGTAGTACACACTATAACACTTCCTAGGTACTGTAGTACACACTATAATACCTCCTAGGTACTGTAATACTGTAGTACACACTATAACACCTCCTAGATACTGTAATACTGTAGTACACACTATCATACCTCCTAGGTACTGTAGTACACACTATAACACCTCCTAGGTACTGTAGTACTGTAGTACACACTATAATACTTCCTAGGTACTGTAGTACACACTATAACACCTCCTAGGTACTGTAGTACACACTATAACACCTCCTAGGTACTGTAATACTGTAGTACACACTATAACACCTCCTAGGTACTGTAGTACACACTATAACACCTCCTAGGTACTGTAATACTGTAGTACACACTATAACACCTCCTAGGTACTGTAGTACTGTAGTACACACTATAACACCTCCTAGGTACTGTAGTACACACTATAACACCTCCTAGGTACTGTAGTACACACTATAACACCTCCTAGGTACTGTAGTACACACTATAACACCTCCTAGGTACTGTAGTACACACTATAACACCTCCTAGGTACTGTAATACTGTAGTACACACTATAACACCTCCTAGGTACTGTAGTACTGTAGTACACACTATAACACCTCCTAGGTACTGTAGTACACACTATAACACCTCCTGGGTACTGTAGTACACACTATAATACTTCAGAGGTACTGTAGTACACACTATAACACCTCCTAGGTACTGTAGTACACACTATAATACTTCCTAGGTACTGTAGTACACACTATAACACCTCCTAGGTACTGTAGTACACACTATAACACTTCCTAGGTACTGTAGTACACACTATAACACCTCCTAGGTACTGTAATACACACTATATTACCTCCTAGGTACTGTAGTACACACTATAATACCTCCTAGGTACTGTAGTACACACTATAACACCTCCTAGGTACTGTAATACTGTAGTACACACTATAACACCTCCTAGGTACTGTAGTACTGTAGTACACACTATAATACCTCCTAGGTACTGTAGTACACACTATAATACCTCCTAGGTACTGTAGTACTGTAGTACACACTATAACACCTCCTAGGTACTGTAATACACACTATAACACCTCCTAGGTACTGTAATACACACTATAACACCTCCTAGGTACTGTAGTACACACTATAATACCTCCTAGATACTGTAATACACACTATAACACCTCCTAGGTACTGTAATACTGTAGTACACACTATAACACCTCCTAGGTACTGTAGTACTGTAGTACACACTATAACACCTCCTAGGTACTGTAGTACACACTATAACACCTCCTAGGTACTGTAGTACACACTATAACACCTCCTAGGTACTGTAGTACACACTATAACACCTCCTAGGTACTGTAATACTGTAGTACACACTATAACACCTCCTAGGTACTGTAGTACACACTATAACACCTCCTAGGTACTGTAGTACTGTAGTACACACTATAACACCTCCTAGGTACTGTAGTACACACTATAACACCTCCTAGGTACTGTAGTACACACTATAACACCTCCTAGGTACTGTAGTACACACTATAACACCTCCTAGGTACTGTAGTACACACTATAATACTTCCTAGGTACTGTAGTACACACTATAACACCTCCTAGGTACTGTAGTACACACTATAATACTTCCTAGGTACTGTAGTACACACTATAACACCTCCTAGGTACTGTAGTACACACTATAACACTTCCTAGGTACTGTAGTACACACTATAATACCTCCTAGGTACTGTAGTACACACTATAACACCTCCTAGGTACTGTAATACACACTATAACACCTCCTAGGTACTGTAATACACACTATAATACCTCCTAGGTACTGTAGTACACACTATAACACCTCCTAGGTACTGTAATACACACTATAACACCTCCTAGGTACTGTAATACACACTATAACACCTCCTAGGTACTGTAGTACACACTATAATACCTCCTAGGTACTGTAGTACACACTATAACACCTCCTAGGTACTGTAATACACACTATAACACCTCCTAGGTACTGTAATACACACTATAACACCTCCTAGGTACTGTAATACACACTATAACACCTCCTAGGTACTGTAGTACACACTATAATACCTCCTAGGTACTGTAGTACACACTATAACACCTCCTAGGTACTGTAATACACACTATAATACCTCCTAGGTACTGTAGTACACACTATAATACCTCCTAGGTACTGTAGTACACACTATAACACCTCCTAGGTACTGTAATACTGTAGTACACACTATAACACCTCCTAGGTACTGTAGTACTGTAGTACACACTATAATACCTCCTAGGTACTGTAGTACACACTATAATACCTCCTAGGTACTGTAGTACTGTAGTACACACTATAACACCTCCTAGGTACTGTAATACACACTATAACACCTCCTAGGTACTGTAATACACACTATAACACCTCCTAGGTACTGTAGTACACACTATAATACCTCCTAGATACTGTAATACACACTATAATACTTCCTAGGTACTGTAGTACTGTAGTACACACTATAACACTTCCTAGGTACTGTAGTACTGTAGTACACACTATAACACCTCCTAGGTACTGTAGTACACACTATAACACTTCCTAGGTACTGTAGTACTGTAGTACACACTATAATACTTCCTAGGTACTGTAGTACACACTATAATACCTCCTAGGTACTGTAGTACTGTAATACACACTATAACACTTCCTAGGTACTGTAATACACATTATAACACCGCCTAGGTACTGTAGTACACACTATAATACCTCCTAGGTACTGTAGTACACACTATAATACTTCCTAGGTACTGTAGTACACACTATAACACCTCCTAGGTACTGTAGTACACACTATAACACCTCCTAGATACTGTAGTACACACTATAATACCTCCTAGGTACTGTAGTACACACTATAACACCTCCTAGATACTGTAGTACACACTATAATACTTCCTAGGTACTGTAGTACACACTATAACACCTCCTAGGTACTGTAGTACACACTATAACACTTCCTAGGTACTGTAGTACACACTATAACACCTCCTAGGTACTGTAGTACACACTATAACACCTCCTAGGTACTGTAGTACTGTAGTACACACTATAACACCTCCTAGGTACTGTAGTACACACTATAACACTTCCTAGGTACTGTAGTACACACTATAACACTTCCTAGGTACTATAATACACTATAATACTTCCTAGGTACTGTAGTACACACTATAATACTTCCAGGTACTGTAGTATTGTAATAGCATGTCCTTATCCTCTTCTTCCCTTCTAAACCTCCTGACTAGAAGTTGTCAATTCGTCTCAGACCACCTGGTAGTCTTAAACACCTCGCTATCCTCCTAAATGTTCCCTAAAAGTTCAGAGAACTAACACTAGTATGTAGTGGTGGCAGGTAGCCTAGTGGTTAGAGCGTTGGGCCAGTAACCGAATGGTTGCTGGATTGAATCCCCGAGCTGACAAGGTAAAAATCTGTCGTTCTGCCCCCTGAACAAGGCAGTTAACCCATTATTCCCCGGTAGGCCGTCATTATAAATAAGAATTTGTTCTTAACTGACTTACCTAGTTAAACAACGGTAAAAAAAAAAAAATCCCAAGATCTGTTACTCCTCACATTCACTGAACTTCCTCCTCTGCTACGCGTGCGCTCTTGTTTTTCTGGTCTAGAGGCTTCTGATGGGCCACGTTTCCCGTAAATATAACCCTAAAGTCCTAGTTAGTTCCACAACTCTAACTCATAGATGAATCCCCAAGTTCTAGAAGAATGTAGGATCCTGCCTCTTCCTCTCATGTCTCCATCGAACCTTAAGATCATCTGCCATGTTATTTGTGATGAGAATGACAACTCTCTATTTTTACACATTCACCCACTCCTCTCCTCCATCCATCCTTCTGTTCCCAGAAAATCGACACAGAACCAGTCAGCCAGCGTTCACAGAACCAACTCCATCACTTCCTCCATCTGCATCACTTTGAGAAAAGAGAATGAAAATAAAGAGAGAGAACAGGAAGAGAAGAGGAAGAAGAGCCATCCTCATCCTGTCTCTGTGCCGTCCCCACTGGTTACCCTGACTCCTCCTCCTCCTCCTCCTCCTGTCTCTCTGCCGTCCCCACTGGTTACCCTGACTCCTCCTCCTCCTCCTCCTCCTCCTCCTGTCTCTCTGCCGTCCCCACTGGTTACCCTGACTCCTCCTCCTCCTCCTCCTCCTCATCCTGTCTCTGTGCCGTCCCCACTGGTTACCCTGACTCCTCCTCCTCCTCCTCCTCCTCCTCCTCCTCCTGTCTCTCTGCCGTCCCCACTGGTTACCCTGACTCCTCCTCCTCCTCCTCCTCCTCCTCCTGTCTCTCTGCCGTCCCCACTGGTTACCCTGACTCCTCCTCCTCCTCCTCCTCCTCCTCCTGTCTCTCTGCCGTCCCCACTGGTTACCCTGACTCCTCCTCCTCCTCCTCCTCTTCCTGTCTCTCTGCCGTCCCCACTGGTTACCCTGACTCCTCCTCCTCCTCCTCCTCCTCCTCCTCCTGTCTCTCTGCCGTCCCCACTGGTTACCCTGACTCCTCCTCCTCCTCCTCCTCTTCCTGTCTCTCTGCCGTCCCCACTGGTTACCCGGTCTCCGCCTCCCCCTCTGATCTCCTCCCCCACCTCTCCCTTGGCCCAGCCCTCTCAGCTGACAGCTCTCCTCGCTAGGCGTAAGTCCACTGTCACCATCCCTGCTACCAATGAAGTTACCACGCGGGGTATGAACCGTCCCTCCCCTGAGCGCATGCCCTACCTCCCCCACTCTCCCTTCCATCTCTTCTCCTACGACTTCGATGAGGAACCGATACCACCCACAACTAAACAGGAAGTGGACTCTGCTGCTGCCGCCAGGTTAGAAGGCGCAAAGGACTACATTTCCCCAAATTCCTCAGAGATTCTTCCTCACTGATTGCCAGCTGTTTGAATTCTGTTACTTCCTGTTTCTCTGCTACTTTATGGAGTCTTTCACTGCTTCCAGTCTTCCTTCTGTCACTGCGTCTAGAAGCCTCACTGCCAACAAGCTTTCACTTGGTCCTACTTATGCCACTTTAAGTCTTACTTCCTTTCACCCTTTCTTCTTCTGCTACTCTGTGTTTAAAAGCCTCCCCGTTTTCTGCTATGTTAGAAAGCCTCACCACCAAACTGACACAGCCAGTGGGTGACTTTCTCTTGTACCACTGCACTACGACTCTCTCTACTACCGTTCACCTCTTCAGGTCTCCTGTCACCTTTACCTCTGCCTGCCTAAAAGACATGATCTCTCCCCCCTCTTCCACTGTCTCCACTTCTTCTAGTTGACCAGCAGTACTACTGTTGTATTTAATAACTATGTTCTTTTATGTACTTTATCATTTCCTTTAGGTAACAGATCTAACAGTTGTAACAGGTATAACAGGTATAACAGATCTAACAGTTATAACAGGTATAACAGGAATAACAGGAATAACAAGTATAACAGTTATAACAGGTATAACAGTTATAACAGCTATAACAGGAATAACAGTTATAACAGTTATAACAGGTATAACAGTTATAACAGGTATAACAGGAATAACAGGTATAACAGTTATAACAGCTATAACAGGAATAACAAGTATAACAGTTATAACAGCTATAACAGGAATAACAGGAATAACAGTTATAACAGGTATAACAGGTATAACAAGTATAACAGTTATAACAGGTATAACAGGAATAACAAGTATAACAGTTATAACAGCTATAACAGGTATAACAAGTATAACAGTTATAACAGCTATAACAGGAATAACAGGAATAACAGGTATAACAGGAATAACAAGTATAACAGTTATAACAGGTATAACAGTTATAACAGGTATAACAGGAATAACAGGAATAACAGTTATAACAGCTATAACAGGAATAACAAGTATAACAGTTATAACAGGAATAACAGTTATAACAGTTATAACAGCTATAACAGGAATAACAGGAATAACAGTTATAACAGCTATAACAGGAATAACAAGTATAACAGATATAACAGGTATAACAGCTATAACATAACAGTTATAACAGGTATAACAGGAATAACAAGTATAACAGTTATAACAGCTATAACAGGAATAACAGTTATAACAGATCTAACAGTATAACAGGTATAACAAGTATTACAGTTATAACAGGAATAACAGTTATAACAGGTATAACAAGTATAACAGTTATAACAGGAATAACAGTTATAACAGGTATAACAAGTATAACAGGTATAACAAGTATTACAGTTATAACAGGAATAACAAGTATAACAGTTATAACAGGAATAACAAGTATAACAGTTATAACAGGAATAACAGTTATAACAGATCTAACAGTTATAACAGGTATACCAGGAATAACAAGTATAACAGTTATAACAGCTATAACAGGTATAACAAATATAACAGCTATAACAGCTATAACAGGTATAACAGGAATAACAGTTATAACAGTTATAACAGGAATAACAAGTATAACAGTTATAACAGCTATAACAGGAATAACAAGTATAACAGTTATAACAGGAATAACAAGTATAACAGGTATAACAAGTATAACAGGTATAACAGGAATAACAGGAATAACAGGAATAACAAGTTTAACAGTTATAACAGGTCTAACAGGAATAACAAGTATAACAGTTATAACAGGTATAACAGGAATAACAGGAATAACAAGTATAACAGTTATAACAGGAATAACAAGTACAACAGGTATAACAGGTATAACAAGTATAACAGGTCTAACAGTTATAACAGGTCTAACAGTTATAACAGGTATAACAGTTATAACAGGTATAACAGGAATAACAAGTATAACAGGTCTAACAGTTATAACAGGAATAACAAGTATAACAGTTATAACAGGTATAACAGGTATAACAGGTATAACAGTTATAACAGGTATAACAGGAATAACAAGTATAACAGGTCTAACAGTTATAACAGGAATAACAAGTATAACAGTTATAACAGGTATAACAGGTATAACAGGTATAACAGGAATAACAAGTATAACAGGTCTAACAGTTATAACAGGTCTAACAGTTATAACAGGTATAACAGTTATAACAGGTATAACAGGAATAACAAGTATAACAGTTATAACAGGAATAACAAGTACAACAGGTATAACAGGTATAACAAGTATAACAGGTCTAACAGTTATAACAGGTATAACAGTTATAACAGGTATAACAGTTATAACAGGTATAACAGGAATAACAAGTATAACAGTTATAACAGGAATAACAAGTATAACAGTTATAACAGTTATAACAGATCTAACAGTTATAACAGGTATACCAGGAATAACAAGTATAACAGTTATAACAGGTATAACAGGTATAACATATATAACAGCTATAACAGGTATAACAGGAATAACAAGTATAACAGTTATAACAGGATCTACAGGTATAACAGGTATAACAGGTATAACAGGTATAACAGTTATAACAGGTCTAACAGTTATAACAGGTATAACAGTTATAACAGGTATAACAGGAATAACAAGTATAACAGTTATAACAGGTATAACAGGTATAACCGGAATAACAGGAATAACAGTTATAACAGGTATAACAGGTATAACAGGTATAACAGTTATAACAGGTATAACAGGAATAACAAGTATAACAGTTATAACAGGTATAACAGGAATAACAGGAATAACAGTTATAACAGGTATAACAGGAATAACAAGTATAACAGTTATAACAGGTATAACAGGAATAACAAGTATAACAGTTATAACAGGAATAACAGTTATAACAGGTCTAACAGGAATAACAGGTATAACAGTTATAACAGGTATAACAGGAATAACAAGTATAACAGTTATAACAGGTATAACAGGAATAACAAGTATAACAGTTATAACAGGTATAACAGGAATAACAAGTATAACAGTTATAACAGGTATAACAGTTATAACAGGTCTAACAGGTATAACAGGTATAACAGTTATAACAGGTCTAACAGGAATAACAAGTATAACAGTTATAACAGGTATAACAGTTATAACAGGTCTAACAGGAATAACAGGAAAAACAAGTATAACAGGTATAACAGGAATAACAAGTATAACAGTTATAACAGGAATAACAGTTATAACAGGTCTAACAGGAATAACAGGAAAAACAAGTATAACAGGTCTAACAGGAATAACAGGTATAACAGTTATAACAGGTATCACATATATAACAGCTATAACAGCTGTTAACAGGTATAACAGTTATAACAGGTATAACAGGTATAACAGGTATAACAGGTATAACAGGAATAACAAGTATAACAGGTCTAACAGTTATAACAGGAATAACAAGTATAACAGTTATAACAGGTATAACAGGCAGGAATAACAGGAATAACAAGTATAACAGGTCTAACAGAAACAGGTCAGTTATAACAGGTATAACAGTTATAACAGGTATAACAGGAATAACAAGTATAACAGTTATAACAGGAATAACAAGTATAACAGGTATAACAGGTATAACAGGAATAACAGGTATAACAGGAATAACAGGTATAACAGGAATAACAAGTATAACAGTTATAACAGGTATAACAGGTATAACAGGTATAACAAGTATAACAGGTATAACAGGTATAACAGGTATAACAGTTATAACAGGTATAACAGGAATAACAAGTATAACAGTTATAACAGGTATAACAGGTATAACAGGAATAACAAGTATAACAGTTATAACAGGTATAACAGGAATAACAGGTATAACAGTTATAACAGGTCTAACAGGAATAACAAGTATAACAGTTATAACAGGAATAACAGGTATAACAGTTATAACAGGTATAACATGTATAACAGGTATAACAGGAATAACAGGAATAACAAGTATAACAGGAATAACAAGTATAACAGTTATAACAGGTATAACAGGAATAACAAGTATAACAGTTATAACAGGTATAACAGGTATAACAGGTATAACAGGAATAACAAGTATAACAGTTATAACAGGTCTAACAGGAATAACAGCTATAACAGTTATAACAGGTCTAACAGGAATAACAGGTATAACAGGTATAACAGTTATAACAGGTATAACAGTTATAACAGGTCTAACAGTTATAACAGGTATAACAGGTATAACAGGTATAACAGGTATAACAGGAATAACAAGTATAACAGTTATAACAGCTATAACAGGAATAACAAGTATAACAGTTATAACAGGAATAACAAGTATAACAGTTATAACAGGTATAACAGGAATAACAGTTCTAACAGTTATAACAGGAATAACAAGTATAACAGTTATAACAGTTATAACAGTTATAACAGGTATAACAGGTATAACAGTTCTAACAGTTATAACAGGTCTAACAGTTATAACAGGTATAACAGTTATAACAGGTATAACAGGAATAACAAGTATAACAGTTATAACAGGTATAACAGGTATAACAGGAATAACAAGAATAACAAGTATAACAGGTCTAACAGTTATAACAGGTCTAACAGTTATAACAGGTATAACAGTTATAACAGGTATAACAGGAATAACAAGTATAACAGTTATAACAGGTATAACAGTTATAACAGGTCTAACAGGAATAACAGGTATAACAGTTATAACAGGTCTAACAGGAATAACAAGTATAACAGTTATAACAGGTATAACAGTTATAACAGGTCTAACAGGAATAACAGGAAAAACAAGTATAACAGTTATAACAGGAATAACAAGTATAACAGTTATAACAGGTATAACAGGAATAACAGTTATAACAGTTATAACAGGAATAACAAGTATAACAGTTATAACAGGTATAACAGTTATAACAGGTATAACAGGAATAACAAGTATAACAGTTATAACAGGTATAACAGTTATAACAGGAATAACAGGTATAACAGTTATAACAGGTATAACAGGAATAACAAGTATAACAGTTATAACAGGAATAACAAGTATAACAGTTATAACAGGTATAACAGTTATAACAGGTATAACAGGAATAACAAGTATAACAGTTATAACAGGAATAACAAGTATAACAGTTATAACAGGAATAACAAGTATAACAGGAATAACAGGTATAACAGTTATAACAGGTATAACAGGAATAACAAGTATAACAGTTATAACAGGTATAACAGGAATAACAAGTATAACAGTTATAACAGTTATAACAGTTATAACAGGTCTAACAGGAATAACAAGTATAACAGTTATAACAGGTATAACAGCTATAACAGGTATAACAGCTATAACAGGTATAACAGGAATAACATGTATAACAGTTATAACAGGTCTAACAGGAATAACAGGTATAACAGTTATAACAGGTATAACAGTTATAACAGGTATAACAGTTATAACAGGTATAACAGGAATAACAGGTATAACAGTTATAACACGTATAACAGTTATAACAGGTCTTGCTTTTCATCTCCATGTCTCTGCACTAGTTTGTGATGCTGTTACGTAGCTAAGGGGTCGTGCTCCGTTCTTCTCATCTACTGCCGTTAGCTAACATGAATTAGCCTACCGTTAGCTAGAAATGCCTACTATAAACTATCAGGGGTATAGGCTAATTCTGCTAACTAAGGTGATTCTATCTTCTCAATTCAGCCACTGTTATTAGCCACAGTAGACAGGGGCTTGTGTTTAGTTTGTGTTTAGGTTCAAACGTGTAGGCTACTAATGGTATCAAACATGCTATTACGTCTATCTAACAGGGTGCTAGCTAGCAGGGGGACAAGCACACGTCTCACCTATAGTAGGCTACAGCTGTCTAGTTGTAAAGGTTTCTAATCGATCACCTATTAAGTCTAACAGGGTGCTAGCTAGCAGGGGCTCATGTTGGTTTTCTCAACCTCTTCTATAAGGGAACAGTGGTGGGATATTTTTAGTTCTCCCTCAGTATCACTCACTCTGTCTCTCTCTCTCTCTCTCTCTCTCGCTCTCCACAGAACTGGAGCTCAAAGTACTCCCGTCACGCCAGCAAATAAGTGAGCGAGCACAGTTCACACACACGCACACGCACACGCACACACGCACACACACACACACACACAGACACACACACACACACACACACACACAGACACAGACACAGACACAGACACAGACACACACACACACACACACACACACACACACACACACACACACACACACACACACACACACACACACACACACACACACACACACACACACATAGTTAAGTGTTATGTTTTAACTTTACCTGGGCTCTATTAAAAACCTGTCACTTCCTGTCTCTCCCTGCCGCTTCCTGTCTCCTCCTGTCTCTCCCTGTCTCTCCCTGTCTCTTCCTGTCTCCTCCTGTCTCTCCCTGTCTCCTCTTGTCTCCTCCTGTCTCCTCCTGTCTCCTCCTGTCTCTCCCTGTCTCCTCCTGTCTCACCCTGTCTCCTCCTGTCTCTCCCTGTCTCCTCCTGTCTATCCCTGTCTCCTCCTGTCTCTCCCTGTCTCCTCCTGTCTCCTCCTGTCATTCCCTGTCTCCTCCTGTCTCTCCCTGTCTCCTCCTGTCTCCTCCTGTCTCCTCCTGTCTCCTCCTGTCTCTCCCGTTCTTTTCCTGTCTCTCCCTGTCTTTTCCCCTCTTTCTCTCTCTCTTATTCTCTCTCTTTTACTCTTTCTCCCCCTCTCTCTCTCTCTCTCTCTCTCTCTCTCTGTTGCTCTATATCCCTCCATGTCTCTCTGTCCCCCCTCAGGTCTCCTCTGGGTGGTCTCCTCTCCTCCTCCTACAGACAGCATCAGGAGTCTCTGTCGGCCGAGAGAGAGAGACGTCGTGCAGAGAGAGAGGAAAGACTGCAGAGGATAGAGAGAGAGGAGAGGAACAAACACAGTCGAGACTATGTGGACAAAATGGAAGAGGCCAGGATGGCACGGGATGAGAGGTGAGTTTAAAATACATCAACTACACAAACACATCACACAGAGAGGGAGGGAGAGAGAGAGAGAGAGACAGAGAGAGAGACAGAGAGGGGGGAGAGAGAGAGACAGAGAGAGAGATGGGGAGAGAGAGAGAGAGAAGGGGGAGAGAGCGAAAGAGAGACAGCGAGACAGAGGGATGGGGAAGAGAGCGAGAGAGAGAGACAGAGAGAGAGAGGGATGGGGGAGGGAGCGAGAGAGAGAGACAGAGAGAGAGAGGGATGGGGGAGGGAGCGAGAGAGAGACAGAGAGACAGAGGGAGATGGGGAAGTGAGAGAGGGAGAGAGATGGGGAAGTGAGAGAGGGAGAGAGATTGGGAAGAGAGAGAGGGATGGGGAAGAGAGAGAGAGAGAGATGGGGGAAGAGAGAGAGAGACAGAAAGAGAGAGAGAGAGGGATGGGAGAGAGAGAGAGAGAGAGAGATGGGGGAGAGAGAGACAGAGAGAGAGGGATGGGGAAGAGAGAGACAGAGAGAGAGGGATGGGGAGAGAGAGAGAGAGAGAGATGGGGGAAGAGAGAGAGAGACAGAAAGAGAGAGAGAGAGGGATGGGAGAGAGAGAGAGAGAGAGGGATGGGAGAGAGAGAGAGAGAGAGGGATGGGGGAAGAGAGAGAGAGACAGAGAGAGAGAGATGGGGAGAGAGAGACAGACAGAGAGAGAGAGATGGGGGAGAGAGAGACAGAGAGAGAGGGATGGGGGAGAGAGAGACAGAGAGAGAGGGATGGGGAGAGAGAGAGAGAGAGAGATGGGGAAGAGAGAGAGAGAGAGAGAGAGAGAGAGAGAGAGAGAGAGAGAGAGAGGATGGGAGAGAGAGAGAGAGGGATGGGGGAAGAGAGAGAGAGAGAGGGATGGGGAAGAGAGAGAGAGAGAGACAGAGGGATGGGGAAGAGAGCGAGAGAGACAGAGAGGGATGGGGGAAGAGAGAGAGAGACAGAGAGAGAGAGATGGGGAGAGAGAGACAGACAGAGAGAGAGAGATGGGGGAGAGAGAGACAGAGAGAGAGGGATGGGGAAGAGAGAGAGAGAGAGAGACAGAGGGATGGGGAAGAGAGCGAGAGAGACAGAGAGAGAGAGATGGGGAGAGAGAGACAGACAGAGAGAGAGAGATGGGGGAGAGAGAGACAGAGAGAGAGGGATAGGGGAGAGAGAGACAGAGAGAGAGGGATGGGGGAGAGAGAGACAGAGAGAGAGGGATAGGGGAGAGAGAGACAGAGAGAGAGGGATGGGGGAGAGAGAGACAGAGAGAGAGGGATGGGGGAGAGAGAGACAGAGAGAGAGGGATGGGGGAGAGAGAGACAGAGAGAGAGGGATGGGGGAGAGAGAGACAGAGAGAGAGGGATAGGGGAGAGAGAGACATAGAGAGAGGGATAGGGGAGAGAGAGACAGAGAGAGAGGGATAGGGGAGAGAGAGACATAGAGAGAGGGATAGGGGAGAGAGAGACAGAGAGAGAGGGATGGGGAGAGAGAGACAGAGAGAGAGGGATGGGGGAGAGAGAGACAGAGAGAGAGGGATAGGGAGAGAGAGACAGAGAGAGAGGGATGGGGGAGAGAGAGACATAGAGAGAGGGATGGGGGGCATCCTACCATCACACAGTCTGCCAATAACACAAGTATTGACTTGAGGGAATATGTCTCCAGTTAAGAAACAGTTCCTGCTTTGTAATTGTTTTCAGGTTAGAAATGTGCCCTTTACTGCCAAAGGCACAGCGTAACAAAACTACTTTCCTCGCTTTGTCTGTGTTAAGAAGCAGTATGTTAACTGCAGCCTGTGGGTTGTCAGGAAACTGATGATGTTGACTGAACACTGTGAAAAGACTCCACGATTCAATATTTTACTTCTGCACTCTACCTAAAACACAAACACACACATACACACACACACACACACACACACACACACACACACACACACACACACACACACACACACACACACACACACACACACACACACACACACACACACACACACACACACACACACACACACACACACACACTGGCACAAGAACACACACACATCTGTGTTAGAATCCCATTTCCTCCTGCTGTCTCTGTGAAGTGGACTGAGCTTCATGGATACAGAACACATAAAGCACCTCACATTCAGGATGTAGCAGGAAGAGAAGGGGGAGTTGGGTGATGAAGGGGAAAGGGAGGGTAGAGAGAGGAGTGGGTTAGAGAGGGGTGGGTTAGAGAGGGGTGGGTTAGAGAGGGGTGGGATAGAGAGGGGTGGGATAGAGAGAGGTGGGATAGAGAGGGGTGGGGTAGAGAGAGGAGTGGGTTAGAGAGGGGGTGGGTTAGAGAGGGGTGGGATAGAGAGGGGTGGGTTAGAGAGGGGTGGGATAGAGAGGGGTGGGTTAGAGAGGGTGGGATAGAGAGGGGTGGGATAGAGAGGGGTGGGATAGAGAGGGGTGGGATAGAGAGAGGTGGGATAGAGAGGGGTGGGTTAGAGAGGGGGTGGGATAGAGAGGGGTGGGATAGAGAGGGGTGGGATAGAGAGGGTGGGATAGAGAGGGGGGTGGGATAGAGAGGGGTGGGTTAGAGAGGGTGGGATAGAGAGGGGGTGGGATAGAGAGGGGGTGGGATAGAGAGAGGTGGGATAGAGAGGGGTGGGATAGAGAGGGGTGGGATAGAGAGAGGTGGGATAGAGAGAGGTGGGATAGAGAGGGGTGGGTTAGAGAGGGGTGGGATAGAGAGGGGTGGGATAGAGAGAGGTGGGATAGAGAGGGGTGGGATAGAGAGGGGGTGGGATAGAGAGGGGTGGGTTAGAGAGGGGTGGGATAGAGAGGGGGTGGGATAGAGAGGGGGTGGGATAGAGAGGGGGTGGGATAGAGAGAGGTGGGATAGAGAGGGGTGGGTTAGAGAGGGGTGGGATAGAGAGGGGGTGGGATAGAGAGGGTGGGTTAGAGAGGGGTGGGATAGAGAGGGGTGGGATAGAGAGGGGTGGGTTAGAGAGGGGTGGGATAGAGAGGGGGTTGGGATAGAGAGGGGGTGGGATAGAGAGGGGTGGGATAGAGAGGGTGGGATAGAGAGAGGTGGGATAGAGAGGGGTGGGTTAGAGAGGGGGTGGGATAGAGAGGGGTGGGATAGAGAGGGGTGGGATAGAGAGGGGTGGGATAGAGAGGGGGTGGGATAGAGAGGGGTGGGTTAGAGAGGGGTGGGATAGAGAGGGGGTGGGATAGAGAGGGGGTGGGATAGAGAGAGGTGGGATAGAGAGGGGTGGGATAGAGAGGGGTGGGATAGAGAGAGGTGGGATAGAGAGAGAGGTGGGATAGAGAGGGGTGGGTTAGAGAGGGGTGGGATAGAGAGGGGTGGGATAGAGAGAGGTGGGATAGAGAGGGGTGGGATAGAGAGGGGGGTGGGATAGAGAGGGGTGGGTTAGAGAGGGGTGGGATAGAGAGGGGGTGGGATAGAGAGGGGGTGGGATAGAGAGGGGTGGGATAGAGAGAGGTGGGATAGAGAGGGGTGGGTTAGAGAGGGTGGGATAGAGAGGGGGTGGGATAGAGAGGGGTGGGTTAGAGAGGGGTGGGATAGAGAGGGGTGGGATAGAGAGGGGTGGGTTAGAGAGGGTGGGATAGAGAGGGGGTTGGGATAGAGAGGGGGTGGGATAGAGAGGGGTGGGATAGAGAGGGGGTGGGATAGAGAGGGGTGGGTTAGAGAGGGGTGGGATAGAGAGGGGTGGGATAGAGAGGGGTGGGTTAGAGAGGGGTGGGATAGAGAGGGGGTGGGATAGAGAGGGGGTGGGATAGAGAGGGGTGGGATAGAGAGGGTGGGATAGAGAGGGGTGGGATAGAGAGGTGGGATAGAGAGGGGTGGGATAGAGAGGGGTGGGATAGAGAGGTGGGATAGAGAGGGGTGGGTTAGAGAGGGGTGGGTTAGAGAGGGGTGGGATAGAGAGAGGTGGGATAGAGAGAGGTGGGATAGAGAGGGGTGGGATAGAGAGGGGTGGGATAGAGAGGTGGGATAGAGAGGGGTGGGTTAGAGAGGGGTGGGTTAGAGAGAGGTGGGATAGAGAGGTGGGATAGAGAGGGGTGGGATAGAGAGAGGTGGGATAGAGAGAGGTGGGACAGAGAGGGGTGGGATAGAGAGGGGTGGGATAGAGAGGGGTGGGTTAGAGAGAGGTGGGATAGAGAGGGGTGGGATAGAGAGGGGTGGGTTAGAGAGGGGTGGGTTAGAGAGGGGTGGGTTAGAGAGGGGTGGGATAGAGAGGGGGTGGGATAGAGAGGGGTGGGTTAGAGAGGGGTGGGATAGAGAGGGGTGGGATAGAGAGGGGTGGGATAGAGAGGGGTGGGATAGAGAGAGGTGGGATAGAGAGGGGTGGGATAGAGAGGGGTGGGATAGAGAGGGGGTGGGATAGAGAGGGGTGGGATAGAGAGGGGGTGGGATAGAGAGGGGGTGGGATAGAGAGGGTGGGATAGAGAGGGGTGGGTTAGAGAGGGGTGGGATAGAGAGGTGGGATAGAGAGGGGGTGGGATAGAGAGGGGTGGGATAGAGAGGGGTGGGATAGAGAGGGGTGGGATAGAGAGGGGTGGGATAGAGAGGGGTGGGATAGAGAGAGGTGGGATAGAGAGGGGTGGGATAGAGAGAGGTGGGATAGAGAGAGGGTGGGATAGAGAGAGGTGGGATAGAGAGAGGTGGGATAGAGAGAGGGTGGGATAGAGAGAGGTGGGATAGAGAGAGGTGGGATAGAGAGAGGTGGGATAGAGAGGGTGGGATAGAGAGAGGTGGGATAGAGAGGTGGGATAGAGAGAGGTGGGATAGAGAGGGGTGGGATAGAGAGGTGGGATAGAGAGAGGGTGGGATAGAGAGAGGTGGGATAGAGAGGGGTGGGATAGAGAGAGGTGGGATAGAGAGGGGTGGGATAGAGAGAGGTGGGATAGAGAGAGGTGGGATAGAGAGGGGTGGGATAGAGAGAGGTGGGATAGAGAGAGGTGGGATAGAGAGGGTGGGATAGAGAGAGGTGGGATAGAGAGGGTGGGATAGAGAGGGGTGGGATAGAGAGAGGTGGGATAGAGAGAGGTGGGATAGAGAGGGTGGGATAGAGAGGGTGGGATAGAGAGGTGGGATAGAGAGGAGTGGGATAGAGAGAGGTGGGATAGAGAGGGGTGGGATAGAGAGGGGTGGGATAGAGAGAGGTGGGATAGAGAGAGGTGGGATAGAGAGAGGTGGGATAGAGAGGGTGGGATAGAGAGAGGTGGGATAGAGAGGGGTGGGATAGAGAGAGGTGGGATAGAGAGAGGTGGGATAGAGAGGGGTGGGATAGAGAGAGGTGGGATAGAGAGGGGTGGGATAGAGAGAGGTGGGATAGAGAGGGGTGGGATAGAGAGAGGTGGGATAGAGAGAGGTGGGATAGAGAGAGGTGGGATAGAGAGGGGTGGGATAGAGAGGGTGGGATAGAGAGGGGTGGGATAGAGAGAGGTGGGATAGAGAGAGATGGGATAGAGAGAGGTGGGATAGAGAGGGGTGGGATAGAGAGGTGGGATAGAGAGGGGTGGGATAGAGAGAGGTGGGATAGAGAGGGGTGGGATAGAGAGAGGTGGGATAGAGAGGAGTGGGATAGAGAGAGGTGGGATAGAGAGGGGTGGGATAGAGAGAGGTGGGATAGAGAGGGGTGGGATGGAGAGAGGTGGGATAGAGAGAGGTGGGATAGAGAGAGGTGGGATAGAGAGGGTGGGATAGAGAGAGGTGGGATAGAGAGAGGTGGGATAGAGAGAGGTGGGATAGAGAGGGGTGGGATAGAGAGAGGTGGGATAGAGAGGTGGGATAGAGAGAGGTGGGATAGAGAGGGGTGGGATAGAGAGAGGTGGGATAGAGAGGTGGGATAGAGAGAGGTGGGATAGAGAGAGGTGGGATAGAGAGGGGTGGGATAGAGAGAGGTGGGATAGAGAGGGGTGGGATAGAGAGAGGTGGGATAGAGAGGAGTGGGATAGAGAGAGGTGGGATAGAGAGAGGTGGGATAGAGAGAGGTGGGATAGAGAGGGGTGGGATAGAGAGAGGTGGGATAGAGAGAGGTGGGATAGAGAGAGGTGGGATAGAGAGAGGGTGGGATAGAGAGAGGTGGGATAGAGAGAGGGTGGGATAGAGAGGTGGGATAGAGAGGGTGGGATAGAGAGAGGTGGGATAGAGAGGGTGGGATAGAGAGAGGTGGGATAGAGAGAGGTGGGATAGAGAGAGGTGGGATAGAGAGGGTGGGATAGAGAGGGTGGGATAGAGAGGGGTGGGATAGAGAGAGGTGGGATAGAGAGGTGGGATAGAGAGAGGTGGGATAGAGAGGAGTGGGATAGAGAGAGGTGGGATAGAGAGAGGTGGGATAGAGAGAGGTGGGATAGAGAGAGGTGGGATAGAGAGAGGTGGGATAGAGAGAGGTGGGATAGAGAGAGGTGGGATAGAGAGAGGTGGGATAGAGAGAGAGTGGGATAGAGAGAGGTGGGATAGAGAGGAGTGGGATAGAGAGAGGTGGGATAGAGAGGAGTGGGATAGAGAGAGGTGGGATAGAGAGAGGTGGGATAGAGAGAGGTGGGATAGAGAGGGGTGGGATAGAGAGAGGTGGGATAGAGAGAGAGTGGGATAGAGAGAGGTGGGATAGAGAGAGGTGGGATAGAGAGAGGTGGGATAGAGAGAGGTGGGATAGAGAGGGGTGGGATAGAGAGAGGTGGGATAGAGAGGAGTGGGATAGAGAGAGGTGGGATAGAGAGAGGTGGGATAGAGAGAGGTGGGATAGAGAGAGGTGGGATAGAGAGAGGTGGGATAGAGAGAGGTGGGATAGAGAGGGTGGGATAGAGAGGGGTGGGATAGAGAGAGGTGGGATAGAGAGAGGTGGGATAGAGAGAGGTGGGATAGAGAGAGGTGGGATAGAGAGAGGTGGGATAGAGAGGGGTGGGATAGAGAGGTGGGATAGAGAGAGGTGGGATAGAGAGGAGTGGGATAGAGAGAGGTGGGATAGAGAGGGGTGGGATAGAGAGAGGTGGGATAGAGAGAGGTGGGATAGAGAGAGGTGGGATAGAGAGGGGTGGGATAGAGAGGGGTGGGATAGAGAGGGGTGGGATAGAGAGGGGTGGGATAGAGAGAGGTGGGATAGAGAGAGGTGGGATAGAGAGAGGTGGGATAGAGAGGGGTGGGATAGAGAGGGGTGGGATAGAGAGGAGTGGGATAGAGAGGGGTGGGATAGAGAGAGGTGGGATAGAGAGAGGTGGGATAGAGAGGGGTGGGATAGAGAGAGGTGGGATAGAGAGAGGTGGGATAGAGAGGGGTGGGATAGAGAGAGGTGGGATAGAGAGGAGTGGGATAGAGAGGGGTGGGATAGAGAGAGGTGTTCACCATTCACTCCTGGTCTGGGGAGTCAGACAGGTTCACAGTTTAGGTTTATAAGAGTAGAGGAGAGGAAGAGGAGGAGAAGAACGAGGGATGAATGCACATCTTGAACAGGTTTACTGTGATTCAGCTCTGATGCTCAGCCATCCTATTGCCAAGCCAACTGACTTTCTCTTCTCTCTCTATCTTTTGTTACATACTTTGACTTGGACTGCCGCTGAAAACTTACGTCTGGAGAGGGAGAGAGTAGAGGGAGATGGTGCATTTATTTTTCCGGTGCAGGAAGCGAGTGATGAGTTTGGAGAATCTGTTTTTGTGGATGGGTAACGAGGCATGATAGAGAGAGTAAAGAGAGGAGAGAAGGAGAGATCCTATGAGCTGAGGTGAGAAGGTAACACTGGAGAGAGAGAGAGAGAGAGAGAGACAGAGAGAGAGACAGAGAGAGAGAGAGAGAGAGAGAGAGAGACAGACAGACAGACGAGAGAGAGAGAGAGAGAGACAGACAGACAGAGAGAGAGAGACAGAGAGAGAGAATATAGTTACAAGGAAGGAAAGGTGGAGTTGTGAGAGCTGAACAGAGACAAGAGATGTGACACAACCAGGACCATACTAGGAGTTGACGTTCTTCAGACAGGAGACACAACCAGGACCATACTAGGAGTTGATGTCCTTCAGACAGGAGACACAACCAGGACCATACTAGGAGTTGATGTCCTTCAGACAGGAGACACAACCAGGACCATACTAGGAGTTGATGTCCTTCAGACAGGAGACACAACCAGGACCATACTAGGAGTTGATGTCCTTCAGACAGGAGACACAACCAGGACCATACTAGGAGTTGATGTCCTTCAGACAGGAGACACAACCAGGACCATACTAGGAGTTGATGTCCTTCAGACAGGAGACACAACCAGGACCATACTAGGAGTTGATGTCCTTCAGACAGGAGACACAACCAGGACCATACTAGGAGTTGATGTCCTTCAGACAGGAGACACAACCAGGACCATACTAGGAGTTGATGTCCTTCAGACAGGAGACACAACCAGGACCATACTAGGAGGGTTGACATTCTTCAGAATGGCAAGAGGAAAAGGGACACAGTCTGTCATTTCTTTCATCTTTTGAAATCCGTTGTCCTCTGTGTACTCTTTCATTTGCTGTTGTACAGTCTTTTAACTTCGCCTATCTCTCTCTCCTTCCCTATTCCCCTCCCCTTCC
>NC_059468.1:41312755-41320255 GCF_905237065.1 Salmo salar
GTCTTCTCAGTATTTTTGTATGTCTCCTCAGTATGTTTGAATGTCTTTTCAGTGTGTTTGAATGTCTTCTCAGTATGTTTGAATGTCTTCTCAGTGTGTTTGAATGTCTTCTCAGTGTGTTTGAATGTCTTCTCAGTGTGTTTGAATGTCTTCTTTGTGTGTTTGAATGTCTTCTCAGTGTGTTTGAATGTCTTCTCAGTGTGTTTGAATGTCTTCTCAGTGTGTTTGAATGTCTTCTCAGTGTGTATCTCAGTATGTTTGAATGGCTTCTCAGTATGTTTGAATGTCTTCTCAGTATTTTTGTATGTCTTCTCAGTATGTTTGAATGTCTTTTCAGTGTGTTTGTATGTCTTCTCAGTGTGTTTGAATGTCTTCTCAGTATGTATCTCAGTGTGTTTGAATGTCTTCTCAGTATGTTTGAATGTCTTCTCAGTGTGTTTGAATGTCTTCTCAGTATGTATCTCAGTATGTTTGAATGGCTTCTCAGTATGTTTGAATGTCTTCTCAGTATTTTTGTATGTCTTCTCAGTATGTTTGAATGTCTTTTCAGTGTGTTTGAATGTCTTCTCAGTATTTTTGTATGTCTTCTCAGTATGTTTGAATGTCTTTTCAGTGTGTTTGAATGTCTTCTCAGTATGTTTGAATGTCTTCTCAGTGTGTTTGAATGTCTTCTCAGTGTGTTTGAATGTCTTCTCAGTGTGTTTGAATGTCTTCTCAGTATGTTTGAATGTCTTTTCAGTGTGTTTGAATGTCTTCTCAGTATGTTTGAATGTCTTCTCAGTGTGTTTGAATGTCTTCTCAGTGTGTTTGAATGTCTTCTCAGTGTGTTTGAATGTCTTCTCAGTATGTTTGAATGTCTTTTCAGTGTGTTTGTATGTCTTCTCAGTGTGTTTGAATGTCTTCTCAGTGTGTATCTAAGTATGTTTGAATGGCTTCTCAGTACATTTGAATGTCTTCTCAGTGTGTTTGAATGTCTTCTCAGTGTGTTTGAATGTCTTCTTAGTATGTTTGAATGTCTTCTCAGTATGTTTGAATGTCTTCTCAGTATGTTTGAATGTCTTCTCAGTGTGTTTGAATGTCTTCTCAGTATGTTTGAATGTCTTCTCAGTGTGTTTGAATGTCTTCTCAGTATGTTTGAATGTCTTCTCAGTATGTTTGAATGTCTTCTCAGTATGTTTGAATGTCTTCTCAGTATGTTTGAATGTCTTCTCAGTGTGTTTGAATGTCTTCTCAGTGTGTTTGAATGTCTTCTCAGTATGTTTGAATGTCTTCTCAGTGTGTTTGAATGTCTTCTCAGTGTGTTTGAATGTCTTCTCAGTGTGTTTGAATGTCTTCTTTGTGTGTTTGAATGTCTTCTCAGTGTGTTTGAATGTCTTCTCAGTGTGTTTGAATGTCTTCTCAGTGTGTTTGAATGTCTTCTCAGTGTGTATCTCAGTATGTTTGAATGGCTTCTCAGTATGTTTGAATGTCTTCTCAGTATTTTTGTATGTCTTCTCAGTATGTTTGAATGTCTTTTCAGTGTGTTTGTATGTCTTCTCTTTGTGTTTGAATGTCTTCTCAGTATGTATCTCAGTGTGTTTGAATGTCTTCTCAGTATGTTTGAATGTCTTCTCAGTGTGTTTGAATGTCTTCTCAGTATGTATCTCAGTATGTTTGAATGGCTTCTCAGTATGTTTGAATGTCTTCTCAGTATTTTTGTATGTCTTCTCAGTATGTTTGAATGTCTTTTCAGTGTGTTTGAATGTCTTCTCAGTATTTTTGTATGTCTTCTCAGTATGTTTGAATGTCTTTTCAGTATGTTTGAATGGCTTCTCAGTATGTTTGAATGTCTTCTCAGTATTTTTGTATGTCTTCTCAGTATGTTTGAATGTCTTTTCAGTGTGTTTGAATGTCTTCTCAGTATTTTTGTATGTCTTCTCAGTATGTTTGAATGTCTTTTCAGTGTGTTTGAATGTCTTCTCAGTATGTTTGAATGTCTTCTCAGTGTGTTTGAATGTCTTCTCAGTGTGTTTGAATGTCTTCTCAGTATGTTTGAATGTCTTTTCAGTGTGTTTGAATGTCTTCTCAGTATGTTTGAATGTCTTCTCAGTGTGTTTGAATGTCTTCTCAGTGTGTTTGAATGTCTTCTCAGTGTGTTTGAATGTCTTCTCAGTATGTTTGAATGTCTTTTCAGTGTGTTTGTATGTCTTCTCAGTGTGTTTGAATGTCTTCTCAGTGTGTATCTAAGTATGTTTGAATGGCTTCTCAGTACATTTGAATGTCTTCTCAGTGTGTTTGAATGTCTTCTCAGTGTGTTTGAATGTCTTCTTAGTATGTTTGAATGTCTTCTCAGTATGTTTGAATGTCTTCTCAGTATGTTTGAATGTCTTCTCAGTGTGTTTGAATGTCTTCTCAGTATGTTTGAATGTCTTCTCAGTGTGTTTGAATGTCTTCTCAGTGTGTTTGAATGTCTTCTCAGTATGTTTGAATGTCTTCTCAGTGTGTTTGAATGTCTTCTCAGTATGTTTGAATGTCTTCTCAGTGTGTTTGAATGTCTTCTCAGTATGTTTGAATGTCTTCTCAGTATGTTTGAATGTCTTCTCAGTATGTTTGAATGTCTTCTCAGTATGTTTGAATGTCTTCTCAGTATGTTTGAATGTCTTCAAAAAGATTTATCTGTGAATGTATGCATTTCTTTGTGTGTGTGTGTGTGTGTGTGTGTGTTTTGCTGTGTGTGTTTGCTGTGTGTGTTTGCTGTGTGTGTGTGTATGTGGTGTGTGTGGGAGAGAGGAAAGGGACAGAGAGAGAGAGAGGGGACAGAGATAGAGAGAAGGACAGAAACAGAGAGAGAGAGAGAGAGAGAGAGAGGGGACAGAGATAGAGAGAAGGACAGAAACAGAGAGAGAGAGGGGGACAGAGAGAAAGAGGGGGGACAGAGATAGAGAGGGGGACAGAGAGTGGGGGACAGAGAGAGAGAGCGAGAGAGAGAGGGGGGACAGAGAGAGAGAGAGAGAGAGAGAGAGAGAGAGAGAGAGAGAGGAAGTGTGTGCTAAGGTCAGGTGGTTGTTGAAAGCCCTTTTTGAAAGTGTGATGGATGGGGAGCTTGTTTTCTCTCTGAGTGAGGCCCCGGGTCTCTAGACATGAACACAAGTACTGTGTCTTTAATAGACCAGTGTGTTAAGGGCCCCACTCAGAAATAGTGTTATTGCAGCCTTGGGTTGGCCACATCACTGCATGTACTGTAGTAGATGTGTGTGTGTGTGTGTGTGTGTGTGTGTGTGTGTGTGTGTGTGTGTGTGTGTGTGTGTGTGTGTGTGTGTGTGTGTGTGTGTGTGTGTGTGTGTGTGTGTGTGTGTGTGTGTGTGTGTGTGTGTGTGTGTGAGAGAGAGAAAATGTGTTTTTGTGTTAACTTACATTTCTAACTTGTAGTTCTCTCTCCTCTCTGCTGTGGAACAGAAGAGGACTTCACTGCTTGTCTAGAAGAGAAGGAGGCAGAAGAGGACTTCACTGCTTGTCTAGAAGAGAAGGAGGCAGAAGAGGACTTCACTGCTTGTCTAGAAGAGAAGGAGGCAGAAGAGGACTTCACTGCTTGTCTAGAAGAGAAGGAGGCAGAAGAGGTAAAAGAGGAAAGAGAAGATCAGGAAACAGAGGAAGTAAAGGAAGAAACAAAAGCAGGGAAGGAGGGAGAAGAAGAGGAGGTGCGGGAGGAGCAAGAGGTTTTAACATCGCCGGAGAAGGAAGAGGAGAGGGAGGACAGGGAGGAGGACAGTGGGATCCTGAGCGACAAGGAACGACAGAATGAAGAAGTGAACGAGAAAGACAACTGCTCAGCCTCCAGTATCTCCTCTGCCAGCAGTACCCTGGAGAGAGAGGAGAGGGGGAGCAATGAGAACGGTGAGGGAGGGAGGGGAGAGGGGGAGCAATGAGAACGGTGAGGGAGGGAGGGGAGAGGGGGAGCAATGAGAACGGTGAGGGAGGGAGGGAGGGAGGGTGGGAGAGAGAGGAGAGGGGGAGCAATGAGAACGGTGAGGGAGGGAGGGAGGGAGGGAGGGAGGGAGGGAGGGAGGGAGGGAGGGAGGGAGGGAGGGAGAGGGAGGGATAGGGAGAGAGAGGAGAGAGAGAGATGGAGGGAGGGAGGGAGGGAGGTGGAAGGATGGAGGGAGAGTGAGGGAGGGAGGGAGGGAGGGAGATGGAGGGATTAGGAGGGAGGGAGGGAGGGAGGGAGGGAGGGAGGGAGGGAGGGAGAGGGAGGGAGGGAGAGGGAGAGAGAGGAGAGAGAGAGAGATGGAGGGAGGGAGATGGAGGGGGAGGGAGGGAGGGAGATGGAGGGAGAGGGAGGGAGGGAGATGGAGGGGGAGGGAGGGAGGGAGGGAGATGGCGGGGGAGGGAGGGAGAGAGGGAGGGAGGGATAGGGAGAGAGGAGAGAGCGAGAGATGGAGGGAGGGAGGGATAGGGAGGATCTGATTAATCACTTCAATAGTATACTCTAGTCAGAATCCATTGCCAATCACTGAGACATAGTCACACCATTTAGTATCAGATGTGAACGTGAGTAATGTCACTTAGGTCACCTACAGTATATATCAGTCCTGTTGTTTCCCGTTGTCTCTCCGTGCAGGTCCGTGGACCCAGAGTGTTAAGGAGGTGGATGTGAACGAACAGTGCAGCAAAATCCTCAACAGCAAACGCTTCATGCTAGACATGCTCTACTCCCAGAACAAGGAGCCCTGCGAGGAGGAGGAGGAGGAGGACGAGGAGGAGGATGAGGATGATGAGGAGAGGGGGAAGGAAAAAGGAGTGAGGGGAAAGGCCAATCAGGAAGCCGTCCAACCTTCTGACAAGGGAGAGGAGAGCACGCGGAAAACCGACTTCCCGGAAAAAAAAGAATCTCAGTCCAACGTAAGAGTGTTCGCTGAACGTTTCGGAGATCTAGTAAAAGGACTGGGTTCGCCTCCCATCCCCCTCAATAGCCCCTCTCACGAGGCCGTCGTTGTAGAACAAGAGAAGGCCCCTCCGCCTCCCCCTAAGAAGGAATCAGATACCATCTGGGACCAGCTCCTGGCCAGTCCTAGGGAGCTGCGCATCGGAGACATCGACTTCACAGACCTGAAAGAAGAAGACGATAAAAACATCCTGGATGCCAGTCCGATGGGAGGTTCAGACTCCCTTTGTCCCCCTCCTCCCCCACCCCTTAACCCTTACCTCCCTTACTGCCCCCCACCACCCCCAATGCCAGGGATGAGAGGCATGCCGCCTCCGCCCCCCTTCATCTCCGCGGCCCCAGCCCCTCCAACTCCTTCAGAACCGGTCCAGAAGAGTAAGAAGACGATCAGGTTGTTCTGGAACGAGGTGGGTATTTGTACTCTGCTGTTTTACAGAGACCAGTGTCCTCAAAGGAGTTGAACATGGAACCGTATTTAAATTGAACCTATTTGTTGAATCAACAAATAAAAAGTCTCCTTTCAATCCTTCTTTTATTTGGGGTTCAAGTCGACAAAACATTATGAACGCCTGCTCTTTACACTGAGTCGACAAAACATTATGAACGCCTGCTCTTTACACTGAGTCGACAAAACATTATGAACGCCTGCTCTTTACACTGAGTCGACAAAACATTATGAACGCCTGCTCTTTACACTGAGTCGACAAAACATTATGAACGCCTGCTCTTTACACTGAGTCGACAAAACATTATGAACGCCTGCTCTTTACACTGAGTCGACAAAACATTATGAACGCCTGCTCTTTACATTGAGTCGACAAAACATTATGAACGCCTGCTCTTTACACTGAGTCGACAAAACATTATGAACGCCTGCTCTTTACACTGAGTCGACAAAACATTATGAACGCCTGCTCTTTACACTGAGTGGACAAAACATTATGAACACCTGCTCTTTGTGTTTGTGTTTCTTTGTGTTCCAGGTCATTAATCGAGTGGTTGTGTTCCAGGTCATTAATCTATTGGTTGTGTTCCAGGTCATTAATCTATTGGTTGTGTTCCAGGTCATTCATCTATTGGTTGTGTTCCAGGTCATTAATCTATTGGTTGTTGCTGTGTTCCAGGTCATTAATCTATTGGTTGTGTTCCAGGTCATTAATCTATTGGTTGTGATTGTGTTCCAGGTCATTAATCTATTGGTTGTTGCTGTGTTCCAGGTCATTAATCTATTGGTTGTGTTCCAGGTCATTAATCTATTGGTTGTGATTGTGTTCCAGGTCATTAATCTATTGGTTGTGTTCCAGGTCATTAATCTATTGGTTGCTGTGTTCCAGGTCATTAATCTATTGGTTGTCATTGTGTTCCAGGTCATTAATCTATTGGTTGTTGCTGTGTTCCAGGTCATTAATCTATTGGTTGTGTTCCAGGTCATTAATCTATTGGTTGTGTTCCAGGTCATTAATCTATTGGTTGTGTTAATAAGAATATTTGGAAGATAAATACACAACGCAGAGACAGAAGACTAAAAGTCAGTAGAATACTAACGATCAATGGAAATAGTGTTTTTTCTGTAATAGGGGATTAATGCAGGGACATGGGAGGAATTTGTCTGTATATTGAGTCTGAAATAGGATACTTGTTATTTAGCCGTTGGCTCAGGTTTTATTGCAAGGAATTGTAATTGGTCAACCACAGGCTAGGGCTGGGTTATAAAACTACATCCTGTCCCTTTGTTCACTGGAGAGAACCACAGGAGAGGATCACTGAGGACAGGGAAGAACGGACATCTACCTCCCCCATGATTTGTCCTCTTTGAATAAACCTATTTTTCTCCACCTGATTTGCTTTGGGGTCTGTGTTATTGAAGAGTAACATCAACAGCTAACGTCTTCCAGGTCATTAATCTATTGGTTGTTGTTGTGTTCCAGGTCATTAATCTATTGGTTGTGTTCCAGGTCATTCATCTATTGGTTGTGTTCCAGGTCATTCATCTATTGGTTGTTGCTGTGTTCCAGGTCATTAATCTATTGGTTGTGTTCCAGGTCATTAATCTATTGGTTGTTGCTGTGTTCCAGGTCATTAATCTATTGGTTGTGTTCCAGGTCATTAATCTATTGGTTGTGTTCCAGGTCATTAATCTATTGGTTGTTGCTGTGTTCCAGGTCATTAATCTATTGGTTGTGTTCCAGGTCATTCATCTATTGGTTGTGTTCCAGGTCATTAATCTATTGGTTGTGATTGTGTTCCAGGTCATTAATCTATTGGTTGTGTTCCAGGTCATTAATCTATTGGTTGTGTTCCAGGTCATTAATCTATTGGTTGTGATTGTGTTCCAGGTCATTAATCTATTGGTTGTGTTCCAGGTCATGAATCTATTGGTTGTGTTCCAGGTCATTAATCTATTGGTTGTGTTCCAGGTCATTAATCTATTGGTTGTGTTCCAGGTCATTAATCTATTGGTTGTGTTCCAGGTCATTAATCTATTGGTTGTTGCTGTGTTCCAGGTCATTAATCTATTGGTTGTGTTCCAGGTCATTCATCTATTGGTTGTGTTCCAGGTCATTAATCTATTGGTTGTG
>NC_059468.1:41325255-41337755 GCF_905237065.1 Salmo salar
GAAGAGAGGACAGTAACAGGAGACACTATGAGCTGAACATAACAGCCAGTGGAAGAGAGGACAGTAACAGGAGACACTATGAGCTGAACATAACAGTATGTCAGTGGAAGAGAGGACAGTAACAGGAGACACTATGAGCTGAACATAACAGCCAGTGGAAGAGAGGACAGTAGCAGGAGACACTATGAGCTGAACATAACAGTCAGTAGAAGAGAGGACAGTAACAGGAGACACTATGAGCTGAACATAACAGTCAGTGGAAGAGAGGACAGTAGCAGGAGACACTATGAGCTGAACATAACAGCCAGTGGAAGAGAGGACAGTAGCAGGAGACACTATGAGCTGAACATAACAGTATGTCAGTGGAAGAGAGGACAGTAGCAGGAGACACTATGAGCTGAACATAACAGTATGTCAGTGGAAGAGAGGACAGTAACAGGAGACACTATGAGCTGAACATAACAGCCAGTGGAAGAGAGGACAGTAACAGGAGACACTATGAGCTGAACATAACAGTATGTCAGTGGAAGAGAGGACAGTAACAGGAGACACTATGAGCTGAACATAACAGCCAGTGGAAGAGAGGACAGTAACAGGAGACACTATGAGCTGAACATAACAGTATGTCAGTGGAAGAGAGGACAGTAACAGGAGACACTATGAGCTGAACATAACAGTCAGTAGAAGAGAGGACAGTAACAGGAGACACTATGAGCTGAACATAACAGTATGTCAGTGGAAGAGAGGACAGTAACAGGAGACACTATGAGCTGAACATAACAGTATGTCAGTGGAAGAGAGGACAGTAACAGGAGACACTATGAGCTGAACATAACAGTATGTCAGTGGAAGAGAGGACAGTAGCAGGAGACACTATGAGCTGAACATAACAGTATGTCAGTGGAAGAGAGGACAGTAGCAGGAGACACTATGAGCTGAACATAACAGTATGCCAGTGGAAGAGAGGACAGTAACAGGAGACACTATGAGCTGAACATAACAGTATGTCAGTGGAAGAGAGGACAGTAGCAGGAGACACTATGAGCTGAACATAACAGTATGACAGTGGAAGAGAGGACAGTAACAGGAGACACTATGAGCTGAACATAACAGTATGTCAGTGGAAGAGAGGACAGTAACAGGAGACACTATGAGCTGAACATAACAGTTCAGTAGAAGAGAGGACAGTAACAGGAGACACTATGAGCTGAACATAACAGTGACAGTGGAAGAGAGGACAGTAACAGGAGACACTATGAGCTGAACATAACAGTGTCAGTGGAAGAGAGGACAGTAACAGGAGACACTATGAGCTGAACATAACAGTATGTCAGTGGAAGAGAGGACAGTAGCAGGAGACACTATGAGCTGAACATAACAGTATGACAGTGGAAGAGAGGACAGTAACAGGAGACACTATGAGCTGAACATAACAGTATGTCAGTGGAAGAGAGGACAGTAACAGGAGACACTATGAGCTGAACATAACAGTTTCAGTGGAAGAGAGGACAGTAGCAGGAGACACTATGAGCTGAACATAACAGTATGTCAGTGGAAGAGAGGACAGTAACAGGAGACACTATGAGCTGAACATAACAGTATGTCAGTGGAAGAGAGGACAGTAACAGGAGACACTATGAGCTGAACATAACAGCCAGTGGAAGAGAGGACAGTAGCAGGAGACACTATGAGCTGAACATAACAGTCAGTGGAAGAGAGGACAGTAACAGGAGACACTATGAGCTGAACATAACAGTATGTCAGTGGAAGAGAGGACAGTAACAGGAGACACTATGAGCTGAACATAACAGTATGTCAGTGGAAGAGAGGACAGTAACAGGAGACACTATGAGCTGAACATAACAGTATGTCAGTGGAAGAGAGGACAGTAACAGGAGACACTATGAGCTGAACATAACAGTATGTCAGTGGAAGAGAGGACAGTAACAGGAGACACTATGAGCTGAACATAACAGTATGTCAGTGGAAGAGAGGACAGTAACAGGAGACACTATGAGCTGAACATAACAGCGCAGTGGAAGAGAGGACAGTAGCAGGAGACACTATGAGCTGAACATAACAGTATGTCAGTGGAAGAGAGGACAGTAGCAGGAGACACTATGAGCTGAACATAACAGTATGTCAGTGGAAGAGAGGACAGTAACAGGAGACACTATGAGCTGAACATAACAGTATGTCAGTGGAAGAGAGGACAGTAACAGGAGACACTATGAGCTGAACATAACAGTATGTCAGTGGAAGAGAGGACAGTAACAGGAGACACTATGAGCTGAACATAACAGTATGTCAGTGGAAGAGAGGACAGTAGCAGGAGACACTATGAGCTGAACATAACAGTATGTCAGTGGAAGAGAGGACAGTAACAGGAGACACTATGAGCTGAACATAACAGCCAGTGGAAGAGAGGACAGTAACAGGAGACACTATGAGCTGAACATAACAGCCAGTGGAAGAGAGGACAGTAACAGGAGACACTATGAGCTGAACATAACAGTCAGTAGAAGAGAGGACAGTAGCAGGAGACACTATGAGCTGAACATAACAGCCAGTGGAAGAGAGGACAGTAACAGGAGACACTATGAGCTGAACATAACAGTATGTCAGTGGAAGAGAGGACAGTAACAGGAGACACTATGAGCTGAACATAACAGTATGTCAGTGGAAGAGAGGACAGTAACAGGAGACACTATGAGCTGAACATAACAGTATGTCAGTGGAAGGGAGGACAGTAGCAGGAGACACTATGAGCTGAACATAACAGCCAGTGGAAGAGAGGACAGTAGCAGGAGACACTATGAGCTGAACATAACAGCCAGTGGAAGAGAGGACAGTAGCAGGAGACACTATGAGCTGAACATAACAGTCAGTGGAAGAGAGGACAGTAACAGGAGACACTATGAGCTGAACATAACAGTATGTCAGTGGAAGAGAGGACAGTAACAGGAGACACTATGAGCTGAACATAACAGCCAGTGGAAGAGAGGACAGTAGCAGGAGACACTATGAGCTGAACATAACAGTATGTCAGTAGAAGAGAGGACAGTAACAGGAGACACTATCAGCTGAACATAACAGTATGTCAGTGGAAGAGAGGACAGTAACAGGAGACACTATGAGCTGAACATAACAGCCAGTAGAAGAGAGGACAGTAACAGGAGACACTATGAGCTGAACATAACAGTATGTCAGTGGAAGAGAGGACAGTAACAGGAGACACTATGAGCTGAACATAACAGCCAGTGGAAGAGAGGACAGTAGCAGGAGACACTATGAGCTGAACATAACAGTATGTCAGTGGAAGAGAGGACAGTAACAGGAGACACTATGAGCTGAACATAACAGCCAGTGGAAGAGAGGACAGTAGCAGGAGACACTATGAGCTGAACATAACAGTATGTCAGTAGAAGAGAGGACAGTAACAGGAGACACTATCAGCTGAACATAACAGTATGTCAGTGGAAGAGAGGACAGTAACAGGAGACACTATGAGCTGAACATAACAGTATGTCAGTGGAAGAGAGGACAGTAACAGGAGACACTATGAGCTGAACATAACAGTATGCCAGTGGAAGAGAGGACAGTAACAGGAGACACTATGAGCTGAACATAACAGTATGTCAGTGGAAGAGAGGACAGTAACAGGAGACACTATGAGCTGAACATAACAGCCAGTGGAATAGAGGACAGTAACAGGAGACACTATGAGCTGAACATAACAGTATGTCAGTGGAAGAGAGGACAGTAACAGGAGACACTATGAGCTGAACATAACAGTATGTCAGTGGAAGAGAGGACAGTAACAGGAGACACTATGAGCTGAACATAACAGTATGTGGAAGAGAGGACAGTAGCAGGAGACACTATGAGCTGAACATAACAGTATGTCAGTGGAAGAGAGGACAGTAACAGGAGACACTATGAGCTGAACATAACAGTATGTCAGTGGAAGAGAGGACAGTAACAGGAGACACTATGAGCTGAACATAACAGTCAGTGGAAGAGAGGACAGTAACAGGAGACAATATGAGCTGAACATAACAGCCACTATGTATATATATATACTAACTGTATATATATCTTCTCACTATGACTGAATCATATTGTGAAATTGTGAAAATTATAATAATTCCCTTCTGTTGTAAGAGCTGTTTGAAAAGACGTTACCAGGCGTTAAATTAGTTAATAGACCAGTGAGGGAAAATAGTTGTGTGTCTTAAATGTTTAAGTTGATTGTTTCTTAAACTTACAGAAGGCTGAACAAATGTCTCCCAAACTAAATATAAGAATTGATATCAGTTTAGCAGCGGTCTTTACGTCAACATTATTGTGTTTTGATGTATTTCTGATACCTCTTTTCCATGTTTGACCAGAAATCAAAGCCTTCAATTATTCCTGAACGATATAGACTCTTACCAGGCTGTTATAACTGTTGGTTGATGACCAGGCTGTTATAACTGTTGGATGATGACCAGGCTGTTATAACTGTTGGTTGATGACCAGGCTGTTATAACTGTTGGTTGATGACCAGGCTGTTATAACTGTTGGATGTGACCAGGCTGTTATATCTGTTGGTTGATGACCAGGCTGTTATAACTGTTGGTTGATGACCAGGCTGTTATAACTGTTGGTTGATGACCAGGCTGTTATAACTGTTGGTTGATGACCAGGCTGTTATAACTGTTGGTTGGTGACCAGGCTGTTATAACTGTTGGATGTGACCAGGCTGTTATAACTGTTGGTTGTGACCAGGCAGTTATAACTGTTGGATGATGACCAGGCTGTTATAACTGTTGGATGTGACCAGGCTGTTATAACTGTTGGTTGTGACCAGGCAGTTATAACTGTTGGATGTGACCAGGCTGTTATAACTGTTGGATGATGACCAGGCTGTTATAACTGTTGGATGTGACCAGGCTGTTATAACTGTTGGATGATGACCAGGCTGTTATAACTGTTGGATGTGACCAGGCTGTTATAACTGTTGGATGATGACCAGGCTGTTATAACTGTTGGATGATGACCAGGCTGTTATAACTGTTGGATGTGACCAGGCTGTTATAACTGTTGGATGATGACCAGGCTGTTATAACTGTTGGTTGGTGACCAGGCTGTTATATCTGTTGGATGATGACCAGGCTGTTATAACTGTTGGTTGATGACCAGGCTTTTATAACTGTTGGATGTGACCAGGCTGTTATAACTGTTGGTTGTGACCAGGCTGTTATAACTGTTGGATGATGACCAGGCTGTTATAACTGTTGGATGTGACCAGGCTGTTATAACTGTTGGTTGATGACCAGGCTGTTATAACTGTTGGATGATGACCAGGCTGTTATAACTGTTGGATGATGACCAGGCTGTTATAACTGTTGGATGTGAACAGGCTGTTATAACTGTTGGTTGTGACCAGGCTGTTATAACTGTTGGATGATGACCAGGCTGTTATAACTGTTGGTTGATGACCAGGCTGTTATAACTGTTGGTTGATGACCAGGCTGTTATAACTGTTGGATGTGACCAGGCTGTTATAACTGTTGGTTGTGACCAGGCTGTTATAACTGTTGGATGTGACCAGGCTGTTATAACTGTTGGATGATGACCAGGCTGTTATAACTGTTGGATGTGACCAGGCTGTTATAACTGTTGGATGATGACCAGGCTGTTATAACTGTTGGATGTGACCAGGCTGTTATAACTGTTGGATGATGACCAGGCTGTTATAACTGTTGGTTGATGACCAGGCTGTTATAACTGTTGGATGATGACCAGGCTGTTATAACTGTTGGATGATGACCAGGCTGTTATAACTGTTGGATGATGACCAGGCTGTTATAACTGTTGGTTGGTGACCAGGCTGTTATAACTGTTGGTTGATGACCAGGCTGTTATAACTGTTGGATGATGACCAGGCTGTTATAACTGTTGGATGATGACCAGGCTGTTATAACTGTTGGATGTGAACAGGCTGTTATAACTGTTGGTTGTGACCAGGCTGTTATAACTGTTGGATGATGACCAGGCTGTTATAACTGTTGGATGTGACCAGGCTGTTATAACTGTTGGTTGATGACCAGGCTGTTATAACTGTTGGATGATGACCAGGCTGTTATAACTGTTGGATGTGACCAGGCTGTTATAACTGTTGGATGTGACCAGGCTGTTATAACTGTTGGTTGATGACCAGGCTGTTATAACTGTTGGTTGATGACCAGGCTGTTATAACTGTTGGATGATGACCAGGCTGTTATAACTGTTGGTTGTGACCAGGCTGTTATAACTGTTGGATGTGACCAGGCTGTTATAACTGTTGGATGATGACCAGGCTGTTATAACTGTTGGTTGATGACCAGGCTGTTATAACTGTTGGATGTGACCAGGCTGTTATAACTGTTGGTTGATGACCAGGCTGTTATAACTGTTGGTTGATGACCAGGCTGTTATAACTGTTGGATGTGACCAGGCTGTTATAACTGTTGGTTGATGACCAGGCTGTTATAACTGTTGGTTGGTGACCAAGCTGTTATAACTGTTGGATGATGACCAGGCTGTTATAACTGTTGGATGATGACCAGGCTGTTATAACTGTTGGTTGGTGACCAGGCTGTTATAACTGTTGGTTGATGACCAGGCTGTTATAACTGTTGGATGATGACCAGGCTGTTATAACTGTTGGATGTGACCAGGCTGTTATAACTGTTGGTTGGTGACCAGGCTGTTATAACTGTTGGATGATGACCAGGCTGTTATAACTGTTGGATGATGACCAGGCTGTTATAACTGTTGGATGTGACCAGGCTGTTATAACTGTTGGATGTGACCAGGCTGTTATAACTGTTGGAACCGGAGACCAGGCTGTTATAACTGTTGGATGTGACCAGGCTGTTATAACTGTTGGTTCCGGAGACCAGGCTGTTATAACTGTTGGATGTGACCAGGCTGTTATAACTGTTGGTTGGTGACCAGGCTGTTATAACTGTTGGTTGTGACCAGGCTGTTATAACTGTTGGTTGTGACCAGGCTGTTATAACTGTTGGTTGGTGACCAGGCTGTTATAACTGTTGGTTGATGACCAGGCTGTTATAACTGTTGGTTGGTGACCAGGCTGTTATAACTGTTGGATGATGACCAGGCTGTTATAACTGTTGGATGTGACCAGGCTGTTATAACTGTTGGATGATGACCAGGCTGTTATAACTGTTGTATGATGACCAGGCTGTTATAACTGTTACGATTTCCTTCTGCTAATAAGCACTAATGGTTTGCAGGTAGCCTATAAGAGTGGGGTGTAGGAGTGAGGTCATGTACACACACACACACACACACACACACACACACACACACACACACACACACACACACACACACACACACACACACACACACACACACACACACACACACACAACACTGTCATTTTTAGGAACATTTACATGCACACACTCATACTCTTTCCCCTCCATACCGACCCCCCTGCATCACCACAGCTGTAGTGAATTTCAGAGTGCTTACCAGGCTGTGAACAAGTCCGCACCGAGAGAGAGAGAGAAAGATGAATAGATAGAAAGAGAGAGAGACAGCGACAGACAGACAGACAGACAGACAGACAGACAGACAGACAGACAGACAGACAGACAGACAGACAGACAGACAGACAGACAGACAGACAGACAGAAGAATTCACAAAATGGGACAAACACCAAATTGAGACTCCTCATGCAGAATTCTGCAAAAAATATTTGAATCAGTTATAGAACCAATTGCCCTTTATGATTGTGAAAATGGTACAAACACCAAAATATCCTCTGTGTCCAACGTAGAACACCAAATAATGCAGAGCAGAATTAGGCCGATACCTGCTAATTAAAAAAATCCAGAAAAGAGACATTAAATTCTACAACCACCTTAAAGGAAGCGATTCCCAAACCTTCCATAACAAAACCATCACCTACAGAGAGATGAACCTGGAGAAGAGTCCCCTAAGCAAGCTGGTCCTGGGGCTCTGTTCACAAACACAAACAGACCCCACAGAGCCATCACCTACAGAGAGATGAACCTGGAGAAGAGTCCCCTAAGCAAGCTGGTCCTGGGGCTCTGTTCACAAACACAAACAGACCCCACAGAGCCCCAGGACAGCAACACAATTAGACCCAACCAAATCATGAGAAAACAAAAAGATAATTACTTGACACAATGGAAAGAATTAACAAAGTAGAATGCTATTTGGCCCTAAACAGAGAGTACACCGTGGCAGAATACCTGACCACTGTGACTGACCCAAAATTAAGGAAAGCTTTGACTATGTACAGACTCAGTGAGCATAGCCTTGCTATTGAGAAAGGCCGCTGTAGGCAGACCTGGCTCTCAAGAGAAGACAGGCTGTGTGCACACTGCCCACAAAATGAGGTGGAAACTGAGTTGCACTTCCTAACCTCCTGTCCAATGTATGACCATATTAGAGACACATATTTCCCTCAGATTACACAGATACACAAAGAATTAGAAAACAAACCCAATTTTGATAAACTCCCATATCTACTGGGTGAAATACCACAGTGTGCCATCACAGCAGCAAGATTTGTGACCTGTTGCCACAAGAAAAGGTCAACCAGTGAAGAACAAACACCATTGTAAATACAACCTATATTTATGTTTATTTATTTTACCTTTTCTACGTTAACTATTTGCACATCGTTAAAACACTGTATATATACATAATATGACATCTGAAATGTCTCTTTTCCTTTGTAATTTGTGAGTGTAAAATGTACTGTTCACTTTTTATTGTTTTTTTCACTTTTGTTTATCCATTTCACTTGCTTTGGCAATGTGAACATATGTTTCCCATGTCAATAAAGCCCCTTGAATTCAATTGAAATTGAGAAAGAGAGAGAGAGAGAGAGAGAGAGAGAGAGAGAGACAGACAGACAGACAGACAGACAGACAGACAGACAGACAGACAGACAGACAGACAGACAGACAGACAGACAGACAGACAGACAGACAGACAGACAGACAGACAGACAGACAGACAGACAGACAGACAGACAGACGAGAGAGAGAGAGAGAGAGAGAACAGAGAGAGACAGAGAGAGAGAATAGACTACTAGACTACGTATATAGAGAATGAGTCTTGCACACTACTTGTATCCAGTCAGTCAATCAATCAAGTTGATTTATTGATCCTTCTTACATCAGCAGATGTCACAAAGTGTTTTTACAGTCCATCATGAATAGTCAACTACACTATATGGATATTGTGACCTCTCAGTGACCTCTGTCTGTCTGTTGTTCCATCAGATAACAGATTATGTGACCTCTCAGTGACCTCTGTCTGTCTGTCTGTCTGTCTGTCTGTTGTTCCGTCAGATAACAGATCATGTGACCTCTCAGTGACCTCTGTCTGTCTGTCTGTCCTTCTTTTGTTCCGTCAGAAAACGGCAGCGGACGGTAAACGTCAAGAGGTCATCGTTCTGGACTCCAAGAGGAGTAACGCCATCAACATCGGACTGACCGTCCTGCCTCCTCCTCGCACCATCAAGACCGCCATTCTTAACTTTGATGAGTACGCACTCAACAAGGAGGGCATCGAGGTGAGAGATGATGATGATGATGATGAAGAGGCATCGAGGTATAATACAATTAAAGACCTCAGCTGTTCATCGAAACCATGAATAGTAGAATCAGGTGTGGGTAGAACTGGGCTTGAACAGACAAGGCTGCATAAACATGCAGCTTGTCAAGAGAAATTGTGGCCATCCTTGAATTGTATTTATAAAGTTGACTCTATCTGAATGTACATTTTATATCACCTTTTCGGCGTAAAAAACAACTAAAACAACGTTTTAAGTGAAAATAAGCATTGGTCTGACGCTGAAAAAAATAAAGTAAATTCACATGAGCTCAACAATGCCTATTCCACCCATGCTCTACCAAGGTTTTTCCCAGCACACATCTTCAACCTACTACAGTAGCCATGTTGGTATTGTACTTCAGACTATGTTTAGGCAGGATGCTTAGGATTCAGATCTTCTCAAACATCCTAAAAACAGCCTGTAAAACCTTGGTAGAGCATGGGTGGAATAGGCATTGTGGTGCTCATGTGAATTTCCTTTATTTTTCAGCTTCAGACCAAGGCCTACTTCTGACTTAAAAACGTTGCTTTTGTTTTTTACGCCGAAAAGGTTATATAAAATGTACATTCAGATAGAGTCAACTTTATAAATACAATTCAAGGATGGCCACAATTTTCTCTTGACAAGCTGCATGTTTATGCAGCCTTTTCTGTTCAAGCCCAGTTCTACCCACACCTGATTCTACTACTCATGGACTCTATGAACAGCTGAGGTCTCTATGAACAGCTGAGGTCTCTATGACCAGCTGATGACTCTATGAACAGCTGAGGACTCTATGAACAGCTGAGGACTCTATAAACAGCTGAGGACTCTATAAACAGCTGAGGACTCTATGAACAGCTGAGGTCTCTATGAACAGCTGAGTACTCTATGAACAGCTGAGGACTCTATGAACAGCTGAGGACTCTATGAACAGCTGAGGACTCTATGAACAGCTGATGACTCTATGTACAGCTGAGGACTCTATAAACAGCTGAGGACTCTATGAACAGCTGAGGACTCTATGAACAGCTGAGGACTCTATGAACAGCTGAGGACTCTATGAACAGCTGAGGACTCTATGAACAGCTGAGGACTCTATGAACAGCTGAGGACTCTATGACCAGCTGAGTAGTAAAATCAGGTGTCGTAACACTGGACTTGAACAGAAAAGTCTGCATAACGCTGTGGATCGTCAAGAGCAATTTTTATAACTCCTGATACAAACACTGTAACAAAATGACAAACTGCAGAGAAACACCTGTACAATACAGTCATTAGATGCATAACAAAAAATAGACATATTTACAAATCTGAAATTGGATAGGGTGTTCTAAAAACCTAGAATACAAAACTTCAGCTACAATTGTCCTAAGTAATTCTGTACACAACTTTCTAACTGCAGTAAAAGAGCACACATGTTTTCATTTATAAATATGAAGACAGGTGGGAGTACTCCCAGATGTGGAACAGAACATAAATGTGAAGCATTGATAGAGTGTAGTACCATGTGTACGGTGTGCAATTTGAATTGACATAAGTCGTTTACCAGCTTGCGTTTCTCCGTGACAGGCGCATGACCACAATCCACCGCTCTCACGGATGAGGGCAACGACCTCTTTCTTCCTTGAGAGTCTGAGAGCTTGTCTCTCCTCTGTTCTTGCAAGACAAACGCAGTGGTACACACCGCCACGCTCACTGCCATTTGCCTGCCGCTCGACGAACCCAAAAAGGATATTTTAAAGATCCACCTAATATTTGCAAATAATTGACAATTGTCAAAAATGTACGTTCTGAGAAGCAAAACCAGGACCTTCAGTTAACGGTTGCACTAAAATCCTTGTTATAAAACACATTAACTTTGACACGATTTAAATGGACAGTCAAAGGGACAACAGGAAGTTTTCATTGTGCAACGTTTTTTGATGTTTTGTCACGGCTGTTCGAAGGAGCGGACCAAAATGCAGCGTGTTCGTAGTTCCACATATTTATTAAACGTGAAACTGAATTGCGATACATAAATAACTTGAAACCACAAAAACAACAAACCGTGACGCAGAGAGGAAACCACACTACTCAAAAGATAATAACCCACAAACAGGAAGAGGAAAAAAAAAAAACCTACTTAAATATGATCTCTAATCAGAGGCAATGAGGATCAGCTGCCTCACATTAGAGATCAACCCCAAACAATCCCAACGTAGAAATAGAAAAACTAGAACTTAAACATAGAAATAGGTAACATAGAACAACTCAAAACACCCCCCTGTCACGCCCTGCCGCACCAATATGTCGGAGGAAACACCGTACACCTGGCGACCGTGTCAGCCTGCACTGCGCCCGGCCCGCTGCAGGAGTCGCTAGAGCGCGATGGGACAAGGACATCCCTGCCGGCCAAACCCTCCCCTAATCCGGGCGACGCTGGGCCAATTGTGCGCCGCCCCATGGGTCTCCCGGTCGTGGCCGGCTGCGACAGAGCCTGGACTAGAACCAGGATCTCTCGTGGCACAGCTAGTCTTAGACCACTGCCTCACTAGGGAGGCACATCATTTTAAATTCATCAAAAACCACATGGCTTGTTGCAGCTTCGTTGATTAATTTGACTGCTCAAATCAAAGGACCTTAAAGGGATACTTTGGGTTTTTGGCAATGCAGCCCTTTATCTACGTACTTCCCCATAGTCAAATGAACTCTGTCTGTGTGCAGTATGAAGGAAGTTCGAGGTAGATTCGCAAGCCAATGGAAGTCTATTTGTATCTGATCTGCTAGCACCCTTTCCATCTTCTCTGCTCACTCTTAACTTGCCTACCTCTTTACCTTTCCCCTCTCTCTCCCCCTTCCTATCATGGTCCTCTGCCCCCATCCCCC